>NC_054534.1:107916076-108151076 GCF_017654505.1 Polyodon spathula | reverse complement strand
AATTTTAGATGACCTTGAAGGAACTGCAGGAAAACCTCTTGGTTTCACAGAATGATTCTAGGGGCCCCTGGATACCGATGGCGGAAAAGATAACAAGAGAAGCAATAGGTTCATGAGAGGGGAGGGTTCCTGAGGAAGTTCATTCATCATTATGAAGTACTGCACAGAGATCTGACAGGCATTATATATTAATGTTGAATGTCAAGGTCTTGACCAAACCCATTGCCATTCTTAAATAGGGGCAAGATAGGTCACTAAACAGTTTGGCAACCATTTTGTGACCTAGTTCTTTGCCTCAGTTATGTTTTTTTCTTCTTCTCATTTTACCTTTTTTTTAATCAAAACTATTAATTGAAAATGGTAAACCGGTAATAAAACATATGTTGACTAAGACAATGCAATTGAATAATCAATCTGTAAATACTTAATATCGCCAATACAATGCATTACATCATGACCCTACTCATGTCCCTTCTCCAACTATAATTTATGTGGTATTATTTTTAACAGATTTTTTTTTTTTAATGTGTTTGTTTTACATCCCACAGCTGCATGCAATTTTTTTCAACGTTCCAGTTACTTGGGCCTGAGTTCTCAAATGTTTGATTAAAAGTCTGTAAATGTCCTGAGAGATACATACCTGTTATGGGTATACAATATGTGCAATGTATGGAATTTACATTAATTTGCATACTGCTTTACATTCACTGTAAGACATGGATAAGTAATATGATTGCATCTTAGCCCATATGAAAACAAAGTCATAAGCAAGAAATGTAACTTCAGAAAGTGATAATTAAGAAGTGTAACATTAGAAAATGATAATTAAGAAATGTTACATCAGAAAGTGATAATTAATAAATGTCACATCAGAAAGTGATAATTAAGGAATGTAACATCAGAAAGTGATAATTAAGAAATGTAACATCAGAAAAATTATATTAAGCTAAGTCACTTGTTTATTTACTTTTAATATTTATTTACTTTCACAACTTTTTTTTTTTAATTATCTGTTAATCTTTTAAACTGCTGTCGTTTTCTTCATTAATAAAAATTCCAAGTTTTAAATTATGGATATAACAATTACCCTCTTAACTACTCATTTATTTAATCTTCTAGTGCTTATCAGAGCTTCTCCTACCCCACGCCTCCCAAAAAACCAGCTGTCCCAAGCACTTTACCTGACTAAAACATTTTCCTAAACCATAAAATCAACCGTGTGTTGCTGCGACTGTTGTCAAACAATGCGTTAGGACGCTAACACCACGATTTGAAGGGGTGCACAAACCCATAAACAATTACAAAACAACACTACACAATCTTAAAATGCATTTTACGTTTAAAAAATGTTGAATTTAAATATGTATTTGTTATAAGATCCACAAATTGGTGTTTTAAGAGCACAGTTTGCGAAAAAATATGTCAGATGAAAATATATAATTTGGTATAACTCCCTTGTATCAACTGCGTGGTTCAATCTGTTGCCACACTGCTCAGATCGCCCCTCAATCTTTCAAGAACTGTCAGATGGGAGTATCGGCGTTTGAGATTTGTTTTTACCGGTATTATTTTGAATAGATATACTGTGAATATGGCATCGGTGCAGAGGAAGAACATGAAATACCAGTCCTTGAGCCCCGCTGTCAGGTAAAGCGTTTTACAGTTACTGCAGTTGAATCGTGGAGATGGAATGGAGGCCGGCGGTTACTGTGTTATTTTTTCATGTTTATTTATTTCTTGACAGTTGGGATTCAGTGAAACGCAGTGCAATTGTAGTGTTGTTTTTTTAACGTTAAACATGTACTCGACCCCCTCTTTATAAATAATTTGAGTTACTGTTTAGATCACGTATAGGTATTTCAGTAGTCTTTAAATCGTTTTAGTTTTTTACTGCAGTATTGGTCGATGAATGGACGACCACAATAAAATAAAATAAACCAGCACTATGGAAAGTAGTTGCGCAGGCATTACATGTACGCTCTGTAATGTTAGAGTTGTATTTTTTAATTGATTTCAGTGTGTGATTTTTTGAACATCGATTTGTTGTGTGTGCAGTTCGCAGATATTAATACATGTTGTTTATTTATTTATTTATTTGTTTGTTTGTTTATTTTCATCACCCCAACATGTTTTTCTAGCTTTGATGACTATAATGTGTGTGTGTGTGTGTGTGTGTGTGTGTGTGTGTGTGAGTCCAGGGCATCGTTTTCATTTGTTTGTGTTGTTTTTTGTTGCTTGTTGCTTGTGTTGGAGGATGAATACCTGAAACTAAAACATCAGAGCAGAACGAAGGAGGCGTCTTGTGGTTGTGTTTTCATTCACAGACTTGTGCACGCTTAGCTTTTAGTTTCTGCCTTTGATTTGTTGCAATACTAATGTCATTTGTCAGAATAATAACCTCTGTTGTTTATACATTGAACCATAATACAGTAATTGCAATCAGTAAACTTGTAATTTGTCATGAACGGTAACCGCAAGCCACAATATACATGTATGCATGTATGTGCACAGTGCCTATAGAAAGTCTACACCCCCTTGAACTTTTTTCACCTTTGTTGTGTCAGTGCCTCAGAGTTTATGCATTTAAATGAATATTTTTTTCCCCACTTAGCTACACACCATGCTACACATTAAGGGGGAAAAAAAAGTTTTTATTAAGAAAAAAATTATGTATTAAAAGTACAAAACTGAAAGATCATAATTGGATAAGTCTCCACCCCCCTGAGTTAATACTTGGTGGAAGCACCTTTGGCAGCAGTTACAGCTGTGAGTCTGTTGGGATAGGTCTCTACCAACTTTGCACACCTAGATTTGGCAATATTTCACCATTCTTCTTTATAAAACTGTTGAAGCTCTGCCAAGTTCCTTGGGGAGTGTTGATGGACAGCAATCTTCAAGTCATGCCACACATTTTCTATTGGATTTAGGTCGGGGCTCTGACTGGGCCACTCAAGGACATTTACTTTTTTGTTGCTTAGCCACTCCAGTGTAGCTTTACTAGGCTTCACCAATACCCACAACTTTAGTTGTTAAACCAGATTTCAGCTTCATATAGTACATTTTATTAATCACCCAAATAGGGGAGTGTGCATTTTAAATCTTGTAGTAAATCAACCATAGCAATTTCAATGCTATTGTCACATGAAGTTTTTCAGATGCCAGCTTCATATTTACAGTGTTTTGGTCAACAGCTAAAGTGCCCTACACTCTAAGATGGCTGATTTGTTTGTTTCTGGATGACAAAGATCTGATGCTTTGAGATAATGGTTTAATACTTGGTACACAATAGTACAGTGTGCTTTGATTCTACATTCAATTGATCATGGGTATCGTAGAGGAAAATATAAGGCTTTTTGGCAGTGACCTTCGCATGGTACTGTGGTGTCTTTAAAATTCTGTTTTATAAAAGCTCTAGTGATTTTATCGCTTGTCTGAAAGTACTGTATTTCACAAATTGAATTTAGGGTTAAAACAACCCCATGAAAAAATCTGAAATCAAAACAGGGTACACCCTCCAATCCTTTGAGCCTTCCAATCGATTCTCTGACACTCGTGTTAGGAGAGTCACAGTTATACTGAGAGACAGGCAGTTCCCAGTACAGTCTGTGTGCCCACACTAGATCAGCCGCCATCTGTTTGTTGTGTTCTTTGTGACAGACTGATAAGATAAAAGTCACCCATTCCAGATTGAAGATCATGAATTACAGACTTTGGTGTCAGTATATCAGCTGTGGATCAGAGGTGCAGACCAAGGATTATTGCTTTAGGTCTGAGCTTCCTGAAGAATGCTGTCCTCCTGGCACCTTGTTAAATGAGTTACTTTTAGTTGAATCCAAACACATGTAATTGTACTGTACAGTGTAACTGATCACAGTGCTGCAATTCATAAGAATGTGTGACCCATGCTGTGCATTTAGAGAATCCTGTACTGTGGGACCCCTCAAGGTTATGCCCCCAGTGATGCTTTGCTTGGATGGTGTTTCCTTTTCAGAACCTTCTATCTGCATTGTTGCTTTATGTGGTGTAGACTGACTGTGACTTACTACCACATGGAACACTTTCTGTTTTGAGGTTTAAATAATTTAAGTACATGTGTATATTAAAAGTGAAGTACTACAAAGATTGCAGCAGTGTTGGTAAACCTAGTCTAATCTCTCAGTACTGCGCAACACGGACTTGCGTCTTGCATTTTACTGTACTTTTAATGTTATGTATGCATTCTGCTTCTCTGGAACTCCCTGAAGGGCACTGTACATACAGTAAATGTACCGTGAATATCACTGTTACAATGTAAATTTACTAACAGTGAAAATCTCATAAATGTTTCTTTAATTTACAATCCTGTTTTGCTTGCATTACCCGGTTTTTGCTGTAAAACCAGCTTGTGTGCTTTATTTTTAAAAAATTAATTTTTTTTATAACATCCAAACATATTTATTTGTGTTATTAATTATTTAAACCAGTCTAAGGCATAACCCTTTATCAGTGATGGGGAAAATCAATGGCTATTTGCTCTTGCTGTTTTCAATCCCCAGGTCTCCCTGTTATGACATCTAAAATAACATCCTTGCAATATTATTTTACAGTATCGTATCTTTACACTCTGCATTCAGATTTAATTGGTTGTTTGATTATGCATCATTATTGCTGTTTTAGTTACTTCATAATGAGCTACTCAGGATGTTGGGAGTACGGCATCACCTCACTACAACTACTCCTGCGCACATTACAAAGAGACATCCTCTCCACAGCCTTCTCACCCAACTCCCTAGACATTGCTAATGTGATATTGAGTTAGATTGGAATGAGGCCAGAATGCCAGTTGAGTATTTTCGGATTTTGTCTGGATTTTCAGAAGAGCTGTGGGTCAGTGTTTGGCTAGACAGCAGTTTTTCAGTTCTTCTTCCCTGGTTGATTGAAATCTTCACGTTTTGTTGTTGTTCCTTTTTTGTTCGTACTGATATGTAGAATTATGTCATTATTCTGTCAAAAGCCAAGAGGATGTGCACAGGCTTGGATGATCTCAAATCAAACTTCCTCTATGTTTTCCTTTTACAGTCTCTGTAGCTTCCAAGAAGCATACTTGACACTCTTTTATTTTTGTTAATTGTTAAATCTGGAGATGGGTAGCTCATCTTGTAAATGCAGGGGCCGTACGGTATGCAGAGTGAGTCATTGCTCTGTCCTCTTGCCAGTATTAACTGAGGATCCTACAGGACGTTGAGTATTGTTTCTGTTTATCCTCAGTACATTACAGAGGTCCACAAGCAGAAACCTATCAAGCCCAGTATCTCCCCACTGTCCTATGTCAAACTCCTGGGTGTGAAAGGGCAACTTGCTGGGCAGTGAGGACACTGGCCACCCACTGACCTTCAGTTTTCTTGAGCTGAAATTCCCATTATTCTGAAATAATATTTGATGTCTCTTGCTGACCAAAGGCTTTTTTTTTTTTTTTTTAAATTAACAGCTGCATTTGAAAAGTAAAACCCGAAGCTTGGATTTAGAATCATGTCCTTACCTTTTATGGCTGAGGAGTAATCTCAGGAAATATTGGAGATGTCACTTTGATCAGTATCTAGGTTTGAGGAATGTAGAGCCTGCTGGCGATTTCTGCGGTCCTGTTGTTTTTTTACAATTGAGTAATTGTAGCACTTCTTTACCTTGTGTTGTTTTTTCCTCTTCTTTTCTAGCTGTTCCCGTCTTCGTCAGGTTCAGTCAGTCCTGGGCGACAACAGCAAGTCCAAACCAGATGGGATCCTCTGTATTCTTGGTAAGCCTTTCCACAGAACACTGATACATCTTCATGTAGTGGGATTTGTGTGTCACTAATGTAACAAATCTGCAGCGCAAATCGACAACCTTGCACACCGCTAATGAGCGTCTAAACCACAGAGTCGGTCCTGGCAGTGTATCACACAACACTGACAAACCTGTTTGTTTTCACAAGTGAAATCCCATGTAAAAATAGAAGGTTCAGTCTATTTCAGAACCATTGTGGAAGATGGCAGCTTCGAGTTCCATACAGAACATTCCTTAAGAAGCTCTGGAATAACTTTGTACTGTCAGAGCTTCATAAGAAAAGTATTCTTATGTTGAAAAGCTGACATCTATACCAACTTGCCCCAACAGTTCGAAAGATGTGTTTTACTTTTTGCATCGTGTTGATTAGTCTTGATATGGTAATGGGTAACAGTGCGTTCCATTAAATATCAGCACTGGTGTAATGCCTGTCTCTCTTTATTGCAGGGATTGACAGCAGGTACAATGCGGGCTGCATCGAGCTGGCTAACTACCTGCTCTTTGGATTGTACAGTCCCAGGAACATGGACCTGGAGAGGACAGAGTTCCCAGAGGAGGTGCTAGATGGTATGCACAGCATGGTTCATTGACACATTCATTGTATTGTTTTAAAAGAATGCGTTGTCTTAATTTCAGTAAAGCAGGAGTCTTGTCAGGGGCAGGTTTAGAGAATTTGTCAAGTTCTTTGTCAGAAACTATTTAAGAGTTTAAAAAAAGTTAAAATGATATGCAGTAACAATAACAATGGAGTTACAAGACATCAATGCACATCATTGACATCCTTACACAACAAACAAGTTCAAATATACAAGGTCATTATACAGTTACCAGACAAGTCTCTTCTTCTCAAAGAGTGAGACATGCTGGGTGTTACTTTTACCTGGAATGATTGTTTCCATGAATAGCTATGCCAGCAGTCCCTAGCCATGGACATTTTTATCCACACTAATAGTAAAGGTCATTCTATTTGGACTCATTAATGTTACCAAGATAATTTTTAATCAAATGAAACCAGACCTTTATTTCAAATGGCCTATATAAATGTCAGGTTAGCTGTATGTGTTTTCATTATTAGGCCACTAGATGGCACCCTTCTTTAACAAAATATAAGATGCTCTTTTGGAAAGAGTGAGAAGACCCTAGGGCAGGATTTTCAGAAAGTGGTAATTGATAACTCCATTGTTAATCAGGAAATCGGTAGGTAGCATTGATGTTGGCATTGTCAAGCGGTCATTATGCCTATTTAGTTATTAAATACTTGCCCTAATGTGATTTTCAAAATGATGTTGATTTACGAAGTAAAGTTAATATCGTAACGAGCAGGGCTTCTGCGACTATTTCTTTTGTTTGCATGGGAATTTAAAAGCAAATCCGTGTTAGCTGTCATAGTGTATCAGGAGTTAATTTGTACTTGGAAAAGGAGGGAGTTCTATCGTAATTTTAAAAGTTTAGTAAATATATAATGAAGTGTTACATACATGGTATGCATGTATAACATAGCTAAAAACTACCTACACCAATGGCACTTCTAACGTATTTATTTATAGCCTACAACTGTACATAGTAAAATACATACAAAATTAGATGTCAACATAAGAAAATTATCACCGATTTAAGGGGGAAAAACACAGTCATCTATCGGCAGTTGTTATTTAGCTGATAATGTACAACGATGTTCATGCTTGAATTTCTTCCAGCACAGAATATAACGTTTGGTCAGGCGCGCTTAGTAATGACACAAGAACATTGAGACTCATTTTCCCAGTGCTGTGTGACGTGCGACCAAAATGCAGTAAATACGTCTCAAAATAGCAGTCTTTGGATATTTTTTTTTTTTTTAATATCTGAAGACAACCATAATAAGACAGCGAGTTGTGTGCAGAACAGACTTGATGCTGCATTAAATCCAACGATGAACTGGGAGTAGAATGTTATTCTGAAGCTTAAAAAAAAATAGGTTGAATTCTAAATAACATTTATTATTATTATTATTATTATTATTATTATTATTATTATTATTATTATTATTATTATTATTTTATAGTTTAGAGTACATGTAGCCTATACAGTTACCAGACTAACATTCACCCTAGGTAATGCTTTGTAGTTTAGTTTCAGGCTGATAAAACTGTAATAAATATAGGGGTATTTATTATTCGTAAGAAAAATTATTGTTCAAATGCAGCATCGCTGCGCTTTAGTTCCAAAGCTGCGTCTGCGATGTCTCTGCTCTGTCTCTCTTTGGCAGCTTGCCGTCTCCTCAGCTCTTCCTCCGCAGCTTGATCAAAGCCTTGAACGCAAGCAGTTTCGCTGAAATGCACTTTTTAAAGACTACAGCAGAAACCACAACAATCTCCCTAATTTCCAAGGAGTTGTGAGCTGTCTAAATGTGGGAATTACCTTTTGTCATGTTTGTTTAACATACTCTGCATTGGTCGCGGGTGCATTAGGCAGCGTTTTTAAGCTGGAATTGATTACCGTGCCGTCTTGTTTAGTAACTGATTCAAGTTTGGCAGAATTTTGTAACCAGATATTTTCATGACATCTTTTTGTTTTTGATTAAGTGAACAATTTAAGTTGGGCTGCATTTTTAAGCAGCGTATGCTTAAAATAAGAATTTAACAAACGTTGTTGTAGTTGACATTGCGTAGGCTAATTTTTATAAGTTATAATATGCAACGTTTGACATCAAGTGGCTATAAAAAATGTCACATTATATATTTTTTTCTACAGAAGTGTTTTTACTAGTACAAATGCAAAGTGTTTTTTTTTTTTTTTTTTTTTCTGTGACTATGTTGTAAAACAAATGTATACATTGCTGTCCAGCACACGATATAATAATAGCGCCTTTCATAGTGGAGCACCATCACAAAGAGCTTTACAAGATGCAGTAAATACAAGAAAATCCATAATACTACAAATACAGAGAAATGCATTATACATGATATACAGTGGAAAGTACATAATACATGATAGTAGATTCTGTAATTATTTAAAATGTATAGTTTAACGATAGACCCTATGTCTTGTTCTAGTAGTTTACTTGCACTGTCTGTTATTATCAGTATTGGCTGCTATGGGTAGATAACCATCGGCTGTCGATATCGGCCAAGAAAATCTTATCGGTGCAGCCCTAAACAAAATAAATTCCAACCAATATACATAGATAGGATGTGTGTGTGTGTGTGTGTGTGTGTGTGTGTGTGTGTGTGTGTGTATCAATAATATAGTGTATATATATATAGACTATATATATATATATATATATATATATATATATAATATAATATATATAGATATATAATATATATATATATATATATATATATATATATATATATATATATACTATATATATATATATATATATATATCTATAATCTATCTATAGATAGATATATATATATATATATATATATATACTATACTATATATTATATATATATATATTATCTTTATATCTTTTTAACCAAAAAAAACATTTAAAGATTCACATTAGTAAGCTATGGCAAAAGTTGTCGGTTTAATTATTATTATTATTATTATTATTATTATTATTATTATTATTATTATTAATTTTTTATCCCTGCCGTTTGATTTTTACCACACGCCAGATAGTCGTAAGTCAGCATTTTATATGTGAAGTGTTCTAAATAAATGTACATTCTGCATAACAAAATGCACAATTTAAAATGAAGTTTACAAATTATACACAAAATAGATATTCTCATAATTTTTTTTATTTCCATCTGGCTTCTACCTGCTGGTGGGAGAGCCGTCTCCCTGTAGGCTAGTAGTTTCCAGAACAGCGAATTATGCTTCCGTTCATTTCTTAATCTCGTTAACATGCATTTTGATTATCGAGTTTCCGTTATCGAGTTGCTGAGACAGGAAGGGATGTACATGACCTGCGACAGTTAAGCTTTTTAATGAGAAATTATTTTGTTAATGACCTAATTGACTGAATTTCAAAGCATTAACGGATTGATTTAATTAACACATTTAGTTTGAAAATCACTTGCTACTAAAGCTGTCATTACTATACCATGAGTTTGATACAATAACACTGTTTTTTTGAAAGTCCTGTGCCTACTACATTATAAGAGACTGTTTATTACTGTGATGTTAGTGGGGAAGTCAAAATCAGAATTGGGGAAATTAATACAATGAGAAATGGAAATGGAATTGAAGTGCAGTATAATTAACACACTGAATTACCTGTTGATAGCAATAACAATAGTGAGACTTTATTTGGCCTGACACAGTACTTGGTAAAATTGAATATATCTGTATTTATTCCTAACAGATGTGATACTATTGATAAAGTCAGAGAGAGTCCACCTGTACTGCAACCCTGTAAATTACAGCTACCTGCTGCCTTATATTGGCCACTGGAGAAACCTACACTTGCACTGTATGACAAAGACTGAGGTGAGTTTGTACTGTACTGTATGTGTGTGGGGGTGGGTGGGTGCATCTGCTGTGCTGCTGTTGAGTTGTAGTTGTTTAGCAGGTGATATTACTTTGATTCATTCCTCTGTATCTGTGCAGTATGAAGATGAGGAGGCTGCAGAGGAGTTCAAAATCTCCAGCTTTGTGGACACGGTTCAGGACTGCAGCTGCATTGGAATTCCCTACAGCTCCCACGGTACAGGCACACACTGTAACACCGGATACAGATCACAGTTCCAGACACAACACTCAAACACAACAGCAATTACAGCACAATTATTTATGTTTGTCAAAGAAAACACTTGATACAGATTTACTTTATGGCCCATTTTTATGTTATGACATCTACATTTTTAAACCGGTGTTGGTGTTATTTTTCTTACACTTCGGTGGCGAAATAGCAGCTAATAAAATAAACAAAATAAACCTAGCTCTCAGCTGGAGCACTAACTAACAGTACTTTGTGTGGAACAAACACTAGATCTCTTACTCGAGTTTTGGATTTTGTTGAATCTGCTTCCTTATGCCTCTATACCCCCATCACAAAGCTGTCGGCTAAGCCATTTTTATCGATGTGTGTGGCAAAGTGGCTGCTGATTATGTACAGGTGCAGAGGTGATGCAGTGCAGGAATAAAACAGACAGAGATTTGTAATCTGGTATGGAAAAGGGTATCTTTATTTCTTTATAATCCAGGTCTGGTGACCAGACAATGATCCCCGGGAATACGCAGCAATGTGTAATGCACAGGGTTATTTGTCCCAAACAAACGGGTTGCAGTCCCAAACAATAAACACAGGTATCTCTCCCACAATATACAAACATGGTCAGCAGTCCTGGGTGCGTGCTATAGTGCTTGTGGTGGGTGATACAATTTAAAGAGTGACAGATAGTGAAGTGCTGCTCCGGGTTCAATGCTGGTCTTTAGCTACAGCTCCGGAACGTGTTAGCCATCTATGAACACACAAGTAACAATTATAGACAAGACAAACAAACACTCATGATATTTCACAATTTACTGCACGGGTCCTTCCGGGTTATATTTCATAACCAAAGCGAAGGAACAGATTACGATTCCCCGCCCCTTTATATGCTGTCACGCATGACTCCTTGATAAACGATTGCAGCTGTCTTTACAATCTACGGCTGCTACATCGTTTTCCTTCCGGGTTAATACATTCTGGCAACGGAGTCTCACCTTCATCCAGACTGACTGACTTCTCGACCCGGGAAAAGATCTGTCAGGCCAGCCCGTTAAAATAACTCCTTGCTGCTTAGCGCCCTCACAGGTCGGGAGGGGGATCTACAACCAAGAGTCATTGTGTTTCTGTCACAAGGTGTCATTAACTTTAACAATCAGTTAACCAATTGACTATTATCTCATAATTCATTAAGGTTGCTGTGAATGTTTCGTGGGTGTGCATACATGCGGGCACTCGTGACATCTAGTGGTCAACCTGTCACACTGCAGCCAGGGAACAAGCTCTTATCATTCTCATTACTAAGTTTGATTCTGCACCACATTAATCCTATCGTTCCACTTTTAAGAATCAACGCTTATAAGAATCAAAACACCCGGGACAGAGGTGATTCTTATAAACGGACTTCACTGTAATAATAATAATAATAATAATAATAATAATAATAATATGAAAAGTGGTGTCAGTCCAAATAAGATTCAACTGCTGCTGGGAGCGTAAGGGGACCCTCTGCCTTTTTTCTGACTTCCCATTTATTTTGGCCAGCAGCTGCCAGACTTACAAATGTCCTATTTTAACCAAGGGGGTGGCATCTGAAAAGACTCCTAAAAGCTGCTATACAGAACCACCGAAATCCTTGCGATCATTACTAAAACGAGGCATGTGGTTTAAAAACCAGCTCTTTCTACCCGTGTCTACCCCTGCAGAATGGTTTCTAAAGAGTTGTTACAGTAGGAATGTGTTGACTTTCAGGGCACGTTCAGAAGTTCGACATCTTTGTTGTAGAGAAGTGGCCTATCATCCAGGCCTTTGGTCTTGAAGGAATCGGAGCAGGCGGCTTTTTTACCATGAAGCACAAGGTACTGAATAGTCAAATTGGCTATCCACCCTATACAGTCCCTTTGATGGGAGGTTTGTCAGTGTGATTGCATCACTGCCGGCCCAAACAGCAACACTGGCTTCTCTACGGGAAACTTGCATTGACACTTTTCAATTAAAATGTTTGTGCATATTACAACCACTTTTAAAAGACTGAACCGAATAGAAATCATCTGAGTAAATGTAAGCAGTGCTTTCGATTTGGAATAAAAGATTAATTCTGCCTTATAAATATTGCCGTATTTAAAAAAAAAAAGTATATTCAGTCCGCTCCTGTAATACCCAGTACTTTTTCCCATCATTTGTTTTTTCATATCTAATACCTGTTGTAAAGTGTGATCGCTTGAGAGTAATGACCCTGGATTGTTTAAAGGGCAGTAAGGCCTTCGGAACTACACCTAAAATAATGTAATTTTGAGAATGTGTTTGAAATGTAGACATGTTGCTTATATTTGATGTGGTAAGATCTTTTTGTGCTTTGTTTTTCAGCTGATTGACGTGAGCGAGAAGCTCTGGCAGTCTTACAGTATGATGGACCCTGTTGCCTTGGAGATCCTGCTCACAGAGGTAACACAGCTGCTGTTTGGAGTACGCTTTGTTCTTGTTTTGCACCGCTGAGGATATAATGGAGGCTCCTGTACACAGCTCACCCTTTACATTTACAGTAAAATCTCCCTTTAAGACCACCCCCAGGACAAAAGCACTTCATAATTATAGCCACTGTAAAGTGTGTTCATCAGCAGTTCTAAACATAGCAAGGCACTGTTCAATGACCACTCTAATAAGACTAACGGGAAGGAAGCTATGAAGCCCTCTGAAAATTACATACAAATCCCCCATTTTCAGCAGAACCCTTCAGAGCTCTGAATCCTTTAATCTCAGCGTCTGAAGCTTTATTTGCTTTATTTTTAGCCTCCAGGAGAAATTTGTCTTGAATTCCACAAGCCTTTAAATTGAATGTTGTTGAGTTTCTTTTAAAGTAATTTACAATCCTTATAGGGCAGTCCATTTGTAATATGGTGTTGTGTCCTGGCTGAGAAGGTGTATGTTACTCAAGGGTTCTTAGACACTGTAAATATACATTCATTGTTCATATCATTCTTATCCCGTAACTTGGAAAAACCACATAATAAGGAAAGGAATAATGGCACAGCCAGTCAAGGTCATGGATATTCTCACTAAATAAACATAACCTTGACAGTTCTACTTTGCCATCATACAAGCTAATGTGCCAGTTACAGGGTCCATTTTTAAAGATCTTGTTTTTGTCACCAGTATACACTTCACTCTTTCAGAGTGTGCCTCAAAGAGAAATAAAATTAGTTTTACTTCCTGTTTGTGATTTCAGGACTTGGTGACATTTGAGAAACAGTGGGCCAGCGTCTACTCCAACTTTGACATTGACAGCCATTCTTACATCATGGAGCTGTCTGAGGCACAGGCTGGGGAGGTAAGTCAAAAAAGGCACAAAGCAAGGAGCTTGGTCTAATGAATGTATGTTTATTCATGTTGGAACACATGCTAAAATCTGCATTACGTAAGCACATGCATGTATGAATATGCATGTTTAAATACATGTGTATGTATGAGCATTTGTGCATTCAGTCTGTTTTATGTGTGTGCACAAGGCTGTTTGTATGTAGCTTTTTCACTTTATCCACTGGTCTTTTGTTTTTTGTGTTAGAGTTTTTAAATTACTATTTAGACCTACTTTGAAAACTTTTCTTGATGACAGCTTTTTAAAAACAGGTGCCAAATGTCCTTGTTTTCTTCAGCCCTTTCGCAGTTATTGTATTCATGGACTGATTTCCAGCCACACTGCTGACAAAAGGTATGCACTGAACCCTCCCCTCCTCCCCTCCTTTCTTTCTTTCTTTCTTTCTTTCTTTCTTTCTTTCTTTCTTTCTCTCTCTCTTACAACCTGGTTTAAGTTTTTGGGGGCTTGTTCTTTCAGTAAAAGCCAACAGCCGTTTGTGCTTTTTGGATGCCACTCCACAAGAGAGTACCTGAACTCTTACTGCTTCACCTTTCCATCAAAGGGGCACCAGGTTCGGAACAGCGGGATTGGAGGCACCGCTGCCAAGCACATGGTAAAACTGATTTCTGACTACCAAACCTGTGAACAGAGCCCAAATCACACAGATGACTCATTTTCTGACAATATATTATATTCTCTTATTTGTTTATCTGTTTTACAAGCAGTTCGATTTGATACAACATTCCCTTTAGATTATGTCCCCGGAGGTGCTTTGTTTTTGCTGACTCACTCGCATTTCTAATAACTTTTATTTACACTACGAAAATTCTTCCACTCCCACTTGCACTTTTGTAATAATGCGCCATTTTCTCCAATGCCCAGCTTGTACAATGTGTGGCCCCTAAAGGACCCCTGGCGTGTGCACGCACTTGTTTCTTTGGAACTACTCATGTCCCATACTTGGGTAAGTTCCTTTATTTATCCCCGGACTCATCTGGATAGAAGCTTTGCTTCTTGAAACAGTTTTGTCTGCCTGATCATTTTTGTATATGCATATGTTCTTTTCATTTTTAATATCAAAAATCCAATACTGTGGCTGTAGGTCATGGTGATTACAGTAAAGATTTGTGAGTGCACCTGGAGAAGTATTAAAAATGCTTGTTGAATTCTGTTTAGCCTTCACCATACACAAATTCACAATCGTTCACCTTACAGTGTCTTTGTAAGAGTTATCTTAAAGCTCCACCTGGGTACACATGAACGCCTTGTGCCCAGAACTTTGACACTTGGTCACTTTTTGTTAAACAATTGTCTGTGCAGGTAAAGTTTCTGCCTGTTTCACGGTTGAACAAAGGTGTGAGTGAATGTTGAAGTGATTCCTTAGCTCATGCATGAAGACGCTTTGGCACTGCTTTGTAACCACCCATACCAGGTGAAACGCAGTGACATTGCAGTGTTTCTGTACTGAGGGGAAAAGGTAAGACAAGAGCAGCTACAGTAATGTGAGGTTCTTATTGGTAGAATTATACCACAGTAGTAGCCTTTCTATATTTTGACATGTTATCAAAATGGTAACGTCAAAATATGAAAACGCTACTGTGAGATGGTACTTACTATATGAGTATTCATTTTTGCAGGGTAACAGACTGGCTGTTTTTGTATACAAATGTTGTTTAACATTCTGGAGACAGTTATGTTGGAAATCAATGACTTACCTGTGATGTGGGAACCCACTACTAACTGTTAAGCTGCTACTGTCCATTTACATGTTTTCTGTTTGACACATATAACATAATCGCCTACAATAAAACCTTTATTACGCAGAGTAATGGGGGGGGGGGTCAGGGGGCAAGGGATCCTAAACTCAAGGGGTGTTCAGTTTGTCCACTCACTTCAAATGCAGATGGTCTACAGAGGATCAACTTGAACACAACTGTTTATTTCTACCAACAGGGAATAGCAATGAACAGTACAAGAGAACAGAACTGATGTAAGCTGGTTTGTATTTCTGTTTTTATGTCTCTGAAGCTGTCAACCTGCTTCTCATGTTTTATTTCTTAAATCGGTACTAAGCTATTTTTTATCATGTCTCCGACAAGCATACATAAACACCCTCTATATGTCATACTTTTGAGTTTTAATTTTGTCTAGAGAACCACTTATCCAGCAATTATGAAACATGGTTCTATGTAAATAATGTCAGTATGTCAGTTTGCCTGTCTGCCTATCTGTATGTGTGTTACTGTTTTATCATTTTGATCATGGTGATATATTTTTCCATAATGCTAATAAATGTAGATTTGCATGTCCGGCTGTGGAGTGGGCTATATGGTACTAGCAGGCTTGTTTTAAACATAACTGTATTCAAAATATATTCTCTGACTTGCAGGATTTTGTCTCAGATATATGAAGCTACAGTCCAGGCTGTTCTGGCTGGTATCAAATGCTATTCTTGCACATTTAGTGCAGCCAAGGTGAGGACCCTGCTTACCCATACATTGAAAGAAACCCAGTCTTTTGGCACCCCTAATCACAGATTTATAGTATTGGATTTCTGCACACACATTGATTGGTGCCTCATGTGTTACTAGACCCTTGTTCTGGGGTGTATTGAATTCTTTAAAGAACCGCTGCACAGTTCTTTATTTTCTGGTTGTTGTATATACAGGGGCTCCCACAAGTCAGGCTCCCAGTACTTTTAGCTTTGTGTCATATACTACATGATTATTTTTTTCATTTAACTATGCCTGTACTTCATTTTACAGGCAAAAGACATGGCAAATCAGACATTCCAGTCATCCCTGGATTGCTGCAGTCTTACCCAGTACAAGAATGCCCTCCAGTACAGTACATTTCTATACTTCTTATATTTTCACATTGTTCTCCTGTCGGGCATTTTAGTGGCAAACTGTTGAGAATATTTCAGCATTTCATGATTTCTGTGATTTGATTGTGTATTAAAAAGCCTGATCTGATAGTGTGCTTAGATGACTGCCATTTCTTTTTTCTCTTCAGATCCGAAACTGCATTCTACATTCAAGCTGTAAATAATGAAGGAAGGGTGGTTGATTTATTTAGCTTTTTGTTGTTACTGTTCATCGGAAAGCTATTTACTGTGCAAATGTTATATTAAAGTGGTTGTTTGGCAGCTTTTTTGGTTCTGTGAACTTGCATCCATTCAGAGAGATTTCCACTTTATGCTTTCTTAAACTTGTTTTTGTTAAATAAATGTTTTTCAGAACTGTTCCATTGGAAAATGGTTGCAGTAGGTCCTTAGTCAAAACTGTAAGTAATGACTTAATTCCCTTAATGCAAAATATATGTTTATATACAGAGTTTAAGTTATAAAAATTGTCAGCGCTTTCCCAGTACAGTTAGAAGAACTTCATTGTGTTTTATTCCCTTCTCTAGGCCTGCATGACTGTGTATGACATTCCAGACTTGCTTGGAGGGGGAGGAGTTTTGGGTTCAGTGATATTCTCAGAATCATTCCTGGAGTCCTGTATTTTTGTGAAAGAACAAGGCAAGTTCTCTTGTTTGTTATTAAACATATTTAGTTGCAATTCTTAACTTGATCAATCAATCATGACGTCTCCTATCTACAGGCACTGGATGTGCTATGTGGTACATTGTACACCTTGCTGAGTTCATTCAGGGGAAAAAGCTTGACGTACCTTGGTTAATTAAAAACACATGATCACAATTGAGTGCGTGGGTTTTCCTCTCAGTGGTTATTACATTTCCTATTCTGTCCAGCAGATGGCAGTGTTTCCACAGATAGCTGTTTTACCATCCTGACGGCATCCATTCCAATATACGTCTCTTGGCTCGTAAGTTATTGCTTCTAATGGCCTTTTATATTAGAAACTCAGTATGTGATCTAGATTGTCATTGTGCTATGGTTCATTAGCTGTAACTATGTGTCATTAATTTATACATTATTTGTTTCGTTATTTTTAGGTAGACGACAATGATGTTAAGCTGTCTGAGAAGGCACAACAGCTTTTAAAGGTAAGCTGCTATAACAAGACTACTACTGAAACTGAACATCCCCAATGACCATGCCTTAATCTGTGGCTAAGTGGAGAGTAATGTGGTGGGAAACCAGTAATAACCGTTTGAATGGAACATGCAGAGGCTGCTGAGAACATTTTGCACATGCTGTCCAGTGTTCTAATATTGAATTTTGATTTCTACAGCTGCTATCAGTATCTCAAACCGTACCCAACCCCATGGACCCCTGTAGGTGCTTTAGGATGAGGCTCCATTCATGTTCATTTGTAATTTCAAAGGGTCTCAGAATCTGCTGAATGCCTGTGGTTGATAAATGATGTATTACGTGGGCTGGGATCATAAATGATGTCTTCAGTTGTATGTTCAGCAGGAGGAAGAGACCTGCCTTGGAAGGCCCCTTTCTGCAGGAGAAACAACTTTCATTTACTCCAGCAGCCTGCTGGCCTGGCCAGAGGAAGGTATGTCTTCTATTGGGGACGTCATTGTGTTAACAGCATTATACACCTTAGCCCTTCTGTACTCCACTGATTAAATGGTCAATTACAGGTTCATTATGGAGCTTACCTGAAAACACCCACTGAAGTCAGTTTTCTTGAGAACTACGCACAGTAAGTCAGGGCACTGCAAGCAGTCTATTAAGAATCCTCAAGACACAAAAACCTTATTCCGATAGTGAAGGCACCTTGAAATGTTTTTAGCTACATGCTAACAATTGTTTTAGTCATTCTTAATCCTTTGTTATTATAAAATTGTTATACAGAAGCCACACTCATAGAGAGATCAAGGTAGCACACTTATTATTACATATAATACTTTTTATTATTTGTTCTAATTAATTGCCTGTTTAAGCACGTGTCTTTTCTCTCTTTCAGGGAAAATCAGTTTCTTCTCATGAGGAATTCTATTTATTCATCCTCACTATGGCAGCGTTACGAATTCCAAGAATTTGATCAATGCACTCAAGTTTTACGATGGGGTAGGTTGGATTTTTAATTGCAGATTGCAATAAAGCAAACAGGTATTACTCTCTGGTTGGAAAGGTTCCAGGGTGCCTATCCATTGTAAAGGTACAGTACCCAAACACATCCTGGATATGTATTGTATAAGCCTTTTTCATTTTGGAAACTGTAGAAAGCCATATCAAGCAATGCAAATTGTTTATACTGTATAAATAGCATTTTTGTTTTTATTCTGCACAGTTTAAGGTGATGAATGCATCAGAATGTGGTCTTGGGCAGAATATACTAGCTTACATTTAGGCCTTAGATTTTTTTGTAAGAACTGGTGTTGCAGTTTCTTTCTCTGTGAAAACATGCAAGCACTGTAACACAGCGACCTCAATTCATGACAGCACTATTACTTTTATAGGCACTACGGTCCAATACAATTTGGCCAATGAACAGTTTATCTTTGTTTAGCAAGCCTTCGAAATCGAACACAACCTTAACTGAGAGAGCTTTCTAAAAAAATTTAAGAAGCCTCTGAAGTCCTTACAATAGGAAAAGAAACTGGAGCATTGTTCTGGCTCTCCCAATAGAATGAAATAAGCTGCTGCTTTGCACAAAGGGTATTGTGTAACTAATAACACTGTCTGATAAAGAGCATGCACCCAGATGAGGCGTGTGTGTGCTATTGAGAGTGCTATAGAGAGTGCACACAGTACCTAGAGAAGTACACTTATTCACCTCTGCAGCCCTTCATTTCTTTTAACCTCTAGGGTGTGTGGCCTCTGGTACTTGACAGACTATCTTTGAGCTTTTCTCCAGTTGTTCAATGTCCATATCTTGGCTTAGAGAAGAGAAAGCTTATAAATGGCAACTGCCAGTCATCTCTTCATATAGTCAGTGACAGTTTTTATCTTTGAATACAAAGGTTATCTTTTTTTCATCTCCCACTGGCCAGGGCTGAGGATTGTGAGTTTATTTTAAGCAGGGTTTATACGTCTGCTTGAAAACCTGGAATACCCTGGAAAATTGGCATTTTATTATAGGCTCATGGAAAAGTCATGATTTTTATTTTTTTTTAAATTGGGTACTGTGATGGTGTGGTGGTGAAACAAAAGTCACAGAGTCACTGGTACAGGTGCAAATAACCCCAATACCAGCAATGGTAGATGGTGTGTTTTATTTATGGGAATGCAGTCCAGAGCAACAAAAAAATACAAATCATATGTCCCAATAGAACGTGTCCCTCTCAGCTCTATTGTGCACTTTCAGGGTGGTGGAAAGTGCAGGTGCTCAGGTGCTGACGTGTCCAGTTCAGTTGTGCGGGTGTGTGGTGTCCAAGGTGAAAGTGCTGGCCGTAGTGCGGCAGCTCCTTGTCGTGACGACTTGCTCCAACCCTGGTCCTGACAATAAACAAACCAAAAACACGTAGCAAACAAACAAACACATGGCTCAGCAACCCAGGTTCAGTGTTACTTCCAAAAAAACCCTGCACTTGCAAAATGACAGCCCTTATATACCAGGAGACTCCACCCCATGATCAGTGCAACTCAGCACACCTGCCAGTAGTCTAATGCAGCACAGCTGATCACAGGAATCTTGTCCCCTAATATGGTCATTCCGCCCTGCACTAAGATGGTCACCTTCCTTTTCCGCCCCTCTCTCCAAGCCGGCCCGTCTCAGTACAGGCGTGCAAGTACCTCTGCTTAGCGCCCTCATGGGACGGGAGGGAGATTTACAGCTCACATCCTCTCACACCCTGTCACAGTACTTTTTTATTTTATTTACTTGTTGCATTCCACATTTTTTAAGCCCCTGAAATATATTTCAAACAACCATTCTGATATGACCTAACATGGTTTGGTGCACTGTTCTGTGCTTTTGCATTGGCTCACTGCCTTGTCAGTCAGGTGTATTCTCTTATGAGTTCTTTGCTCACCAAAGCTGGGAGAGATTGTGGTTGCTGCTTAATAACGGTTGAGTTAGCTGTGTGTTTAGTTGAGTGCCGTCGTCAAAACACTTTAAATTCACTCAAAAAAGCCAAGCAAGTGCCTTTTCAATGAAGGATTGCTTGAAAACAAGAACTACGGTGACTGACTGCAGGAAGATGAAAGCGTTCGATATAAAGGTCAATGCCAGTGTTGTATGAAAAGCTTTGACATCAGCAACATGGGCGAGTCGGCACTAAAAAGTCACCTGCAAGGGCAAAAACATTGTGATTTGAAAGTCAGCAAAGAGGGTACTGCAATGAACATTAAAGATTACTTTGGCTCATCAGTTAAATCTCTGCATGTAGCCGCATCAGTAGTAGTAGGCCTTCTAGTGCTTCAGGTTCGAGTGCTTCTGGGACAGGCATCTTCTTTAAGTAAAACCGATTGCTTATCCCTTTGTGGTCCTATGTTGGACCAGGTCTGAGATTACAGTTTTCCCATTCCAGACCGATGTCGGACCCTGTCCGACAGCATCAAAAAGACATAAAGCACAGGTCTGTAGTCCCGTTTTTTCTCTGGAAAAAGCCAAGAAAACCATGACCGAGTGAGATCGATAGGAGCCGAATGAAACCGAAAAAAAAAAGGCGGATCTCTTATCCCCATGCATTACAAAGACAACAAGGACGTAAAAAAAAGGAGATAGCTGCTTCTGCTTCTAGCGCTTGAAGAATATCGGGGACATTTGCAGAACTTTGAGAGGTTATAGTAATAAAATAATGACGTGGATTGAGGAGTTTGGTGATAAAACGAGTGATCAGGAGAGGATTTATCAGTATGCACGTCTATAAAGAGGTAAGTGAAAAATACAGTGAACAAGGGGTGGGGCTTGGCTGGAGTTGCAGTACTGAATGTCCTTTTGTGATTTAATGCCTTTTAAACCTGTTTTACGCTGAAATAAAATATTTTAAACAGCGTATGTAAAATAAACAGCGTGTGTGAAAATATATTGGACCTGACGCGCCTGACAAGCGCTGAATAAATGGGCCATAAAGTGTTTAAGTCTGAAACAATATGGGCATTAAACTTCCTTAAAAACCACTACTCATACAAATCATGTGAAGGAGTTAATAATCTGTTTCAGCAGACATTCCCAGACAGTGTAATAGCTAAATCCTTTTCTTGTGGAGAATGAAAATGTGCTTACCTTTGTTGTTATGGTATTCTCCCTATTTCAAGTCATGTTATCAGAGCAAATCAGCAAAGCAGATTAATTTGTGTTGTTATTTGATGAGAGTCTGAACCATAAATCTCAATCCAAGCAGATGGCTATCCATGTGTGGGAAAATGGCAAAGTAGCCACAAGATATTTCGGGTCCCAAATGTTAGGTCACGCTGACGCCAACACCATTTAGTACTTGTGTTGATAAAATCAATATACGCAACCTTCTTCTGAAAAAGAATTCCACTAATGATGCTTTACCTTGGTTGCAGGACTCCCCCAATGTCGTTGCTGTGCTCCTTATTGAGTATAAGAGACCTCTGCTCCCGCACTTACCCTTCCAGCTTCACTCCACATCCAACTGTCTCGCCTTTGCACTGCTGCCCAAATCCAGGAGCTACAAGGCTTTCTATTCACAGGTAACACAGACAGATAGCAGTCTAACCAGGATACTACATTCTCTCTTGAATCGTGTCTGACAGTAAATCATGTTGCGAAACTGCATTTCATGCACAAGAGGAGTTCATTGTTCTCAAGCCACAAATTAAACAAAACATTTCATAACAGCATCAACATAATAATAAAAAAGTACATTTCTGAAGCTAATTAATCTGATTTCCGCATGATTTATATAAACCTACTTTTACCTGCTGTAGATGCTGTAGTCTTATTCATTACACTTTTATTGCCAGTCTTGTAATAACACTACAAAACCTGACTGAACTACAGCAACCCAATGTATAAATATGTACTGTATTCAAAGCATACTACTGTGGCACCAGCTGGGATAGTAAAGCCAGCAGATGTGTATTCAGCTTGGTCTTTCTATTTCTGTTTGTAAAGGTGCTCTGTTCTAAATGTTCTCACTCTGTAGGTATAATTGATAGAACTTTACAATTTCTTTTGACTGAATCGTCTAGCCAACTCCTCCTTTACTGCTTTCCCAGGTGCTGGCTTCATGGAAACAGCAGTTAGATGATTCTGGAATTGTGTTGAAGATGGTACGGAGTGAGCAACTGTCAGAAGAACAAACAAACATGTGAGTCATCTAAGTGTTCATTGGTAAAAATGTGTGTAAGGTGTCAATATTTCAAGTGAAGTCTTCTTTAGTTACCAAAATCTGTAGTTGTCCACAGGACAAATCCCTGTATGTATGCTTACCTTGACCTCCGATTGTAAAGTGATCAAGTGGTTGTAACTTTTGTAATTCTCAAATTCAGAACATCTTTCCCTGTACTGTTGAATGTTTTCCATCCTGCGTGCTTAAGGTGTGATAGGGTTCAGTGAAATCTGTGTTGAAAATTTAAAAGGTGTTTCATGGTGATCTAGAAATAATTAATTATTTCACACTACTGGCTTTTAATGTCTGCTGTCTTGCAGGCACATCAAGTTGCAAAAACTTTACGAGAGCCATTCAATCCCAGTGGGTGAGAGGTGATGCCAACTTAAAGCTGCCACTGCAGAGCTCCCACAGCTGGAAACGTGGGTTCATTTTGATGGTCTATATATTTCTAAATCAAGACTACTTAGTAGCTTGAAAGATATGTTTTGTTTTATTATTAGCTTGTTGCTGTGCAAACTCATCTCAAAACCTTTTTTTAAAAATTCCAGATTCATGAAGCATTTTGAAGTCAGCAGTGTTGGCAAGGAGCCAATGAAAAGCACCCAGCTTCGTGCACTCTTTCATCTGCCCAGTTTACCTGCAGACATCTATGAGGAAAGTGAAAAGGTAGCTACACCCCTGTTGGTTTTTAAAAGCATTGAGGAGTGTTTCTACTGAACGTAATCGTTGGAATGCTGTTTTTTCTCATGGGATTGTTGTTTTTAAGAATGCAGGTTCTGTATGGTACTGTAATCTGGTGTCACTTTCTGACTGTGTCGCACTCACTTAGGGATTAAAATGTTAAAAATATAAAGGAACATGAGTCACACGGGTCCTGTCACATTGGAGGTGATCACCTTCATTCAGACTTTTGTCTTTTTTCCTAGGTGGTAATTACCGTCATTACAGGGCTTCCTGGAAGCCATAAAGACAGCCTTTGCAACTTTCTTGTAAATCTGAACAAAGAACATGGACGGTAAGTTTAACTACTGTTTGAAGCAAAATATTTTCAACCAGACAGATACAAGTTATAGAGTAGATCAGGATCTCCAACCCTGGTCCTGGAGAGCACTAATCCTGCAGGTTTTCTAGGTGTCTTTACATCAATGGCTAAAGATCTGGAACATCTGCTAATCTTGACTAATTAACCCATAATTGGTGCAATGAAGTAACTGAGAGCTCAGTTGAAATGAAAACCAGAAGCCCCTGCAGCGCTCCAGGACCAGGGTTGGAGACCCCCTTTTTTAGAGAGACTGTGTAGGCCCAATTCCTAGTGCCTTTTGTAGTTTTTATTTTATTTTTTATTTAACCTTTCGTGATATGTATATAATTAAAAAATGTTTATGTGCCAGTGCTAAAAAAAAATACCGAAACCCCTACCCACCCCCCCCCCTCCCCACCCACTTACAACCCACGGCCGCCCCCCGGTGTTGGCTATAAAAAAGACCCGTACTAAAACAGCCTAAAAAAAATACAACCGTCCCGCTTCCACCCACAGCCCCTTTATAACCCCCCACTGCGCTCCTACGCCCCGCCCCCCACCTAAATAAAAAAAAAAACAAAAATTCCTCCTCCCCCCCCCACCCTCCCACTAAAAAATCCTATGCTAAAAAAATATTGTATCCATAAGGAATATAACAATACATTGAGCTATACTACGGAATAAATAAGGCATATGATGTATTTGTAACATATTATTTAATGTAGAATTAGAACATGACTGTCCTTGTGTGCTCACATTACTGTGCTGTTTTCAGGTGGGCGATTTATAGGCAAGCACCTGATGGCTGCGATTATTTCAGTGCCGTGAACTTCCAGTGTTACCTGTCAAGTGTCCTTGAGAGCCAACGGGGCCGCAGTGCTCGACAATCAGCCTACACACAGAAGAGACTGAGACTGCTAGTGATCACTCCTGGGTATGTGCTGAAGCATCAGCTCATTCTTATGCAAGTACTGTTCAAAGACTGAACAAAGACTCTCTATGGGTTGTCTGTTCCAAATGTAATGTTGTCTTGCATCTCAACTCAAACTGTGGGAACATCCCTTGTGTGAGTCCTTGTTGCCAGTACATGCCAGCTTGATTAGGGAATCTAAAAAGCATGCTGTGTGTCCTAGGTGCCGTTTATGTCATCAGTTTGGCAAGCCCTACCCACATTCATTTATTGGCATGCTGGGTGGCTGTCCTTAACAGCTAATTTACTTTGGATCTGTGTTTTTACCAAATTGTTCAAGAACAAAATACATTCTGCCACTAGTTTGTACAGTTCTAATGAAAATCCTCACCTATAGAAGTTTGATTTGCAATTCATTGATGTGTTAATCTGCATCTCTTAGCACTGCAGTAAGATGAGCAGTGGTGTCCACTTGTCTGTTTTATTATTATTATTATTATTATTATTATTATTATTATTATTATTATTATATATTCTACAGTACGTGTACAATGGAGATTCCTATGTCCAGATGTGTTTAAACTGAATGTCGGTGCTCTGTCAAGTGAAGTATATGTTCTCTTAAGGTTGTAATAACAAAAAAGCACCTTTGCATCACAAGGGTGTCCTCTGGACAGCTGAGAAATGCTGTTCCAATCTCACATCAACGCCTACTGAAGTTTACAGAGGTGGCACACTGAGTGTATGATGATAATGATAATGTCTTGATAATGTCTGTTTACTCCCGTACTGCTTGGCAGTCGATGCATAGTCTTCCACAAATTAACTTGTGCAGCATTAAAGCACATAATGCATGCAGGTTTTTGCTGGTGCAATAGCTTCCTTTCTACTGGGGGAATATTCTCCCAGCAATAGGGTGGAGTGTACTTTTGTGTATAGTACAGTCCTGCTACAGATATTAAGTGTTTTTTTTTTTTTCTATGGAGTCCTGTACTGAGCAGTAGTGGTATTGTGTGGAATCTTTTTCCTGTCAGCAAACGCAATGTAAAACCCACTTAGAGGAGAGAACAAAACATGACACAAAATACAAGCTTATCTTGGGTGTACAATATGTATTTATTCTTGTAAAGTGGGTCCCCCAGGTTTCAGGCGAAGGCCCATGCTGGTAAGGTTCGAGGGGGGGTTTCTGAGAATCCGCAGTCCTGTCCTGAGCCCCGGCTGTGCCAGCTGGCTCCCTGCCTGTACCACGCTGTCACCTCTCACGTTCTCACTCTCTCTGCTTCAGATACACAGATACCATCGACGCTGTGCAGGCCGTGCAGGCTCACCCTGACCCTGACGTTCAGTCTACCTTCTCCGTGGGCGCAGTGACAGCCTGTGTGGATCCGCTCAGCAGCTACATGGAGCATAGGTATTTAGAGCCTTTTAAGCTACTTCATCTGTAAACTAACTAAATTACACCTCACATGTAAGCATCCCTTGTACAGCAGTGGCCAAACATTTTGCATCACCCTTGACATAAGGTAGACTTTTGCAATATAATTTTGTAGTTTCCTTGAGTACATGATGTTAAATATCTAAATTATGCTCATGTAGTTTTTTGTTTTTTCTCAGTCCTAAAATTCTAGGTGATGCAAAACTTTTGGCCATAGCTGTATGTGTAATGTATTCGTTCTCTTTTTTGGGTGCTTCAGTCTGTCCCCCTGTCCCCCAAGTTCAGACAATGCTAGTTTTTTTAAAAACATTGAAAAAAACTTATCATGAGGGAAAAATAGCATTGTACCATTCCTATTCGTTGTCCCGTGTCTTTGTGTTTGCCACACTGAGCACAATGTCTAGTGTCTACTGTGACTCCTGCGATCCACCTGTTCACTGACTTCTCTAAAATGATAAGCAGCCTTTGCAAATAGAAGATTTTCACCTATGTATTAAAGAGGGGCCCTATGTTAGAGCAACACCCTATTTATTTATTTATTTATTGTATTTATTTAGCGCTTTTTATACAAAAGTATAGCAAAGCACTATACAGTACATAGCAGAAAAAAAGAACAAACCACAATACAATTGTATAGCATGTCACAGATACTACTGCCACAATCAGACCATTTAAATAACAGATTTAAACAACAGTGTACACACAATACAAAAGCAGCAATTTTAAAGTTACATTAAAACCCATTAAGATAAGAAAAACATTTTATAAAAGTGTGTTTTTAGTCGTGACTTGAAAACTGTAACGGTCCCAGCTTCCCTGACAAATGAGGGAAAAGCATTCCATAATTTCGGATCTCTACAAAAAAAAGTCCTACCTCCCGTGTGGACCCTAGGAATAACCAGCAGCCCCACATCCTGTGATCTCAAGAGTGTGGTTTGGAAGATACGGGGTCAGTAACTCCTGCTAATAACTAGGTGGTAATCCATCCAGGGCCTTGTAAGTTAACAGCAAAATCTTAAAATCAATTCTATACTGCACAGGGAGTCAGTGTAAAGAGGCTAAAACATGGGTAATATGTTCACTTTTCCTGGTTTTGGTCAGAATTCTAGCGGCAGTATTCTGAACAAGCTGCAAGCGGGATACCACACATTTTGGGAAGTGCATTACAGTAATCAATTCCAGATTAAACAAAGGCATGCATTAGTCTCTCGGCATCAGATACAGAAATAATTGGTCTAAGTATGGCTATAGTTCTCAAATGGTAAAAAGATTATTTTCTGACTTCCCTAATATGAGTCTCAAATGAGAGGTCAGGATCAGCTTTCAGTTTGCCACGTTATGTGTGGGTTCACCTTGTTTCAAAACATCTGGTCCATGGCTAACTATGACGGGAGAGATCCTGTATGATTTTCATGTGTTACGGGATGCATTGTTACTGCATCTTGTAACGCGCTTTGTGATGGTGGTCCACTGTGAAAGGCGCTATATAAAGTAAAGATTGATTGATTGAATTAGCTCTGGCCATCCTCACCTGGAAAGCACAACACCTGCATCAGAGTTGAGAGCTTGTTTAGATTACTCTGGCATTTACTGGATGAGGTGAATCATTGAACTAACCCATGTGAAGCACACCTTCTGCAAATATTATATAGGGGCTTATTTTGAGCAATGTTCTTTCTTTCTTTCTTGTTCACAGAGATAACAGACAAACATATATTTGTTTAGATTTTATTTATCCAGCTAATAGGCTTGTGCTGAGTAAGCTTCAGGACAAGGGTCACCATGCTCTGCCGTGCAGTGTAAGAACAGATTGACTTTTCTCCTTTACCGGCTTTAAGGGTTACGCTTCCCTGTGCTTGTATTATTAATACACCCTGGCATGTCCCCACTGTTTCAAAATTAGATCTCGTATTAGAGGATTAGTTGGTGTGTTGAGTTTGTTATCTGTAACCTGAAGAAAGCAGTTGAGTGAGGCTGCCCTTTGAAAAACCCTGATCAGCGCGCACTAAAAGCCAGAGCTGGTGATACTGTGTTAACTGACTTTGTCAGAGCAGGCTGCTCGTTCCCAAGCCGTGATGGAAAAGCTATTTATACAGGGTTGGCATTATATATTACATCTTAACTTCCAAGTTTTGTTACTACTTTTTATATGTGAAAAAAAAACAAAAAAAACATGCACCAGTGTGCTGTAAATCTAATGTCCAAACTTGTAGCAAAATGCCATGAAGTCAAATGACTGTTTTATTACATTATAATATATATAGATATATATTTATATAATAAATATTATATATATATATATAAATATAGATATATATATACATTTTTACCTTTAGATTTCTATTTCTAGAGTTCTTGGAACAGTGCTCTCAAGGTACGTGTGCATCCCCTGCTGCTCCTTGGGTGCCTAAAAGTTCTATAATTAAAAACATGATAGCATTGTTTTGTGTTCCTGTTCTATTACTATTTTATGGTGTTTGCAATCATTCTGAGTGATTCTTATTGCAGCTCAAATACTGTTGTCTGTTATGGTGCTATGACTGTGAGTTCAGGAGCTGCATTTCAGTTGACAATGTTTGAGTAATTTCAATAAGAACCACTTGGTAAGAGTCCATTGTCATCTGAGTTTTGTATTATTATTAATCGTGAAATCAGTACATTTGATGCTAGTTAATCTTAAATGATTAGATCCAGTGCCATAAAACACACTGTACAAATGCATGTTGTACTGTATGTGTACCTTTTTACTAAACCCTATGATTGGAATCTGTGTCTATCCTGAGGTAGTCTGTACCAGGCAATCCCAGAGCTTGCTTTTCTTGTTTCCACACTGCAGGTGTGGTCAGCAGTGTAGTATTCACTGGCCTGACCGGCGAGCACACACATCCCCTGCTCCTCCAGCTCCAGCACCTCATCCGAGCTGCCAACCCCACAGCAGCCTTCATCCTTGCTGAGAAGGGAGCCGTCACCCGGTGAGAGACAAAAGGTTGGAGATAACGAGAGCAGGTTCCATATCTCCCGACATTCAAGTTGTCTTGTTGCTGCCTGCCTGCTCCCCCAGAAACAGAAATGTTTAATCTGTAAAGTAAAACTATATGACTTCATTAAATATATCATAATAAGTAAATAGTGTGATATAAACAGAAAGCATGATGGTTCTTTGAGGGTAACACAAAACTAATCAATTTGTGATTAAAGACATTAGCAACTCTGGACTTGGTCCCTCAGTGTTTTGTCTTCCCTCACCTATTGCTTGTTTTTGTGTTACCCATATAGAACTATTGTTTATCCTCACAAGTAAAGAGGTGGGGGGAATATGTATGCATGTGTCAGTCGTCTGTCTCTGCCTGTCAGTCTGTCTGTGTAGATCACCACAGTGTTACTTGTGATTATCTGTTTTTCATGATACTTACAGCTCTGTTTTTATGTTAACAGCCATGGCAGGGGATGTATGTTATTAATATACTTGTTTTTTATGATGGAGGGGGACACTTAAATATTCCACCATTACCTGGACCAAGGTGCAAATCCTAGTAAGTGTAATGAGGCAGAGAAATACTTAAAAAAAAAAAAAAAACTTTCATTGTAAAACTGTCTTGCATCCAGGAGTGAAGACGTAGAGATGATTTTATCTGGGAGCAGTTTTACAGAGCCCAGGCTGCTAAGATCACGATATTTAATGTATCCTGGCTGGTGAGTAAGGCCATATTTATCAGTCTGTTACTGCTTTCCACCTGTCATCTTTTTTCTTACTTTTTGTAAACCTGCTGGCACAGTTAGATTTCCTGCATTGAAATATTTAAGCACGCTTTTCTTAATCTGATATGTCTGTGCTGTGTACTTTAATGTTGTAATTGCTTACTCTGCTTTTTCAAAAAATGTTTCTTTTTTGAGCTTTTCCTGTGTTCCTTTATATCTTTTTTTTAAATAAGAAAAATACATTGAATAAACTAATTTAACTACAAGGTTACCAGATCAAAGTAACTTTATTTCAATTTGATGTTCTTCCAGGAGTGATGGCAAATTCAGTTCTGGACCTGTCTGTCCATCCATGACCCAGATCACTGTACGCTTCCGTCGAGCTCTGGATAAGCCACGCTTCATGACTTGCTGTAAAGGTAAACTCTTTCATTTCTTCTCTTAAGGCCGACACCCTACAATCACAGCAAGCGCATACATTGGTTGAGTTCTGGCCAATAGAGCGCCCTCTATTCATCCACCAAATGAACTTCATGCAGCACTTACCACGGTCCCCCTCCGAAATTACTAGCCTGATCTTACTTAGCTTCTCTGGTCTGATAATGAATCATTTAATGTGGTATTGCCATAATACTTTGTTTCAATGTAATACTTTACTCCTAATGTATGTTTTGTTTAGCTATTCCTTGCATTATTGAGAAGAGTACATGTATATTTCAATCCTTACATACATGTAATTAAGCTTGCTCTTTCACAGCATTAAAATCGACACTGAAACCAAATCCCATCACTGGAAATGTGTACAACATTCGGGGTATGGTCAGATTTTCAGGTAAAAGTAATGCTTTTGTTTTGTACTTGGACTAGGATATCAGAGGAGGATGTGAAGATTATTATTATTATTTTTATTCAAAGCAGAAGGCTTTCCTGAGCTACAATACCAGTTAAAAGTTTGAGTACACCTGCTTGAAACCAGGTTTTTCATGATTATCTGTGCTTTTAAATGTATAAATTTGTCTATAATAATAAACACTTAATATTTCATTATATGATATGTGTACTTATATAAGCTGATAATCATATGTGATTTTAAAATGAAAATGTAAATCTTGTCAATTTCAATGAAATGGTCACCCAAAGCAAGGGGATTTCAGTCTGAAGCCCAAGTCAGTTAAAAGTCTGAAATGTGTATAACACAGTGTTAGAACACTGGCCTAAGTATAAAAGTGTCTTTGTTAGATGTTTTGTGAGTTAGCTAGCATGTTACCTAATTAACCTTTTGTCACCAATTATTGTTAACAGGTGAGGGTCCATGATTACTATAAATATAGGTAGCACAGGCACAAGTTTGTCATTCCTGAATGTAAGGGAGAAGACTGACAAAATACACTCAGTTAAGCAAAGAAAAAAAAAATTACTTTAAGAAATGAATGTCAATCTTTAAGACAAATCGCAAGAACTTTGCAAGTGTCTGTAACTGCTGTGAACAAGACCATCAAACAATTTGAAGAAACTGGCACTCATGAGTACTGAACAAGGTCAGGCAGGCCAAGGGTGACCTCAGAATCAGAGAACAAGTTCATTCGAGTCACAAGTCTGTGAAACTGGCGATTAACTGCCCCTGAAATACAAGCTCAGCTAAATGCTGCTAGAAGTACAGATGTTTCAACATCAACTGTTCAGAGGAGATTGCGTGAAGCTGGCCCAACTGTAAGAATTGCTGCAAAGAAACCATTGTTAATAGTGCAGAATAAGAGGAAGAGACTTGCCTGGGCCAAAAAACACAAAATCTTATGGACTGTTGAGTCAAAATATGAAATATTTGGGTCCAACCGCCGAGTATTTGTAAGACGCAGAGAGGGTGAGCGGATGAGTTCTGCATGTGTGGTTTCCACTGTCAAGCATGGAGGAGGCAGTGTCATGGTCTGGGGTTGCTTTGATGGTGACAGAGTTGGTGATCTTAACCAAGTTCATGGCAAGCTCAACCAGCATGGCTATCATAGCATACTTCAGAGGCATGCCATTCCATCAGGATTATGGCTAGATGGGCAGTCCTTCATTCTTCAGCAAGATAATGACCCAAAACACACCTCAAAGTTGTGCAAGAACCATTTGACGAAGAAGGAAAGTGAAGGACAACTCAAGCTAATGACCTGGCCTGCCCAGTCTCCAGACCTCAATCCCATAGAACTTGTATGGGATGAACTAGACAGAAGAGTCAAAACAAAGCTACCCACAAGTGCCCTACATCTCTGGGAATTACTGCAGAAGAGCTGGGAAGACATGCCGGGTGATTTCCAGCTGAAGCTTGTTAACCGAATGCCTGGTGTTTGTGAGGCTGTTATTAAGGCAAAGGGTGGCTATTTTGAGGAATCCAAGATTTAGAGACAGTTTTCAATTTTCTTGAACATTGCTTTGATACTCCTTTTGTTTTGTATATTGTAACATGTTTTCATTTTCAAGTATTTACAAAAACGTAAAACATTGTTAATTAAAAAAAAAAAAAAAAACTAGTTTCCAGCAAGTGTACTCCGACTTTTGACTGGTACTGTATATATCTTTTATTCCTGTTGAATTTTCTCATTTAAATGTGTTATATGTTTAAATAAGTCACCAATTTAGTTTTTTTAAGTAAGTTTTGGTCTCAAATCATCCAGTTGACCTTTCCGTTCTATTTTAATTAATTAAATTTAATATATTCAATTATTGTATTGTATATATTCAATGATATATTTAGAACAGTATATACGTATGTGATCGTTATTGTGCTACAGACCTAATAGTACTTTGTATTTTTTTTTTTTGCTGCCTGGACAGGGTGTCTCAATATATAAACATAATACCTCAGCAATTAAATCCCATATTATTCATTTGCCAGACTCTGAGAAGGTCGTTGAAGTGAGCCACCACACCCTGACCAACAGCCTGAGCCTGCTCCCTGTGGAAGAGGGGCCCTGCCCCCCTTCTCAGAATGGGGCCAGCAGGAGGGAGCCCTGTGACTGCTTTATCGTGTTTGACGGCACCTGTCTGAGTGAGGAGACTTTGAGGGGCTGGCTCAGACAGTGTGCCAATCAGGTAACAGCAGCCTGGCTTTCCTTTTAAAGCTCGCCCCTGTTGAACTGCAGTTCAACAGTGGGTCCATTTACTATCGTATTTAAAAATGGCTTGAAAGTGTAAAGTAATATTGTGTTGAGAGATATGGTGCTTGATTGTCAAAGCTCTGTAATTAGCACAATGAGTTCCCTTTCAGTGGAATGACAACCATTACCAAATGGGAAGAGCCCTCTCTGACCGCCAATCACTGAGCATATGTAAAAAAGCTGCTCTATCAGGGCCCTGTTGTGAGGGGGAAGTCCCTCCCACCTCATTTGCTGAAGATGGACGTCCTCACAGTAACATATCGCCATTTTCTCTCTCACTTCACTGAGACAGGTCACAGATTGCTTTGTGCTGTCTTTGTCCGAATTTGGCTGATTTGTAGGTTTAATGCTGTCAAATTTAATCATCCATGGTAGAATCGCGCTTCTGAGCGTTATTGAGAGTGCTCCTGCCAAATTCTCGCATCAGTTTACTGACTAGAGCTGGTTTCGAATCCTCTTTTTGAGATTGGTATGCGGCCATTACGCTTTCACTACACAAGGCCTTATGTAGTTGCCATACCGTGTTGGGAGCTGTGTGGTGCAGTAAGGAGACCCCACGGGCTCACGGCGTCGTCCTCTACGCCGATTTAATCAGCCACAGCGAACCAAAAAAAAAGCAAAAAAATCAGCTCGGGCCTTGCGCCCCTCTCAAGCCTTGGGCTTTTCTAACGTGGCTGCGCTTGCCCTCGTCGTCCACGCCAACTGAATTGGCTGCACAGCTCGGCATCGACCGCGCTTCTACCCACCTACTTCCTGCTTGAATCAGCGCCTACCCCGCCCCGATTGACTCAGCATCGGTGTGACCATCTTTGGCGCCGACCGCGCTACCCGTCGGCACCGACCACTCGACATCAACTGCGCTCTCCCTCGGCACCGACCTCGGCACTGATAGACGCGGTTCCGACCGTGTGTTCTCGACGCCAAAGCCGATATACTCGGTTCTTATTATCAGCCCGGCTTCATTTGCGCTCTCTGGGCACCAGCACCGATAGGTGCATCCTCGACACCGACACAGACGCCAGTTATTCGGCACCAGTTTATTGTACTCGGCACCGACGTGTCGCTCGGCACAGCCCGCGCCATGTCAGTGCGCTCCACTGGATCCTCCGCTGGGTTCCACCAGTGCACAGCAAAGCTCCTCAAACAGAACGAGCATTTGACCTGCGCCAGGTGCCTAGGGACAGACCACGTGGCCATGACGCTGGCAGGCGAGCTGGACTGCTCTTCCTGCCGCAAGTTCTCAAGAAGAACTAAGCGCAGAAGAGCAGCCCTCTCCCCAGCAGAGTCTCTTTCCCCACAGCAAGGGAGAATGAGATCGGTGGCTCAGGGCCCCACCCAAAGGTCCTCAAGAACCCTGCCTGGCACGGTGACCAGGGACACTCCTGGATCACCGTCACTCTCTCTGCCACCGGTGCAAAGGCGCAGATATCCATCCATAGAGGCGAGATGGTCCCCTCTCAGACGACACCGCTCAAGGGGACGTTCCCCAGGAGGTAGGCGGTCACTCAGGAGGTACTGCTCTCCTTCCCCAGGCGCTCTCCGTCGGGCTCACTACAGAAATGCCATAGTTTGGCTGAGCCCCATTTCCATGTGCTGGCGGAGACAGTGAGAGCTCAGCAAACCATGCTGGAGACCATATTAAAATCTCAGGGCAGATTGTCCCAACCATCCAGGCGAGCTGTCGTTCACAGCCTCAAGGTTGAACGTGTCCAAACCAGCCATGTCGGTTAGGCAGGCCACAGCGGGGGGCTCTATACTTCCCCTTCCGCATGTATCACAGAGGGAGGAGTTCTGGGCCTTGATGCAGCGAGCAGCTGCTGCCACGGACGTTCCTTGGCCAGCAGAGCAGGAGGGAAAGGGGTACAGCTTCATAAAACAGATGGGGCATCCACAGCATGCCTCCCCTTATGCCAGGACTTTCTTGAGCTGGTGCGCTCGTCCTGGAGCAACTCAGCATCCACCCCCTCAGCCTCTAGAACAGCAGAGGCCCTGCTACACACCGCAGGAGCCCAAGAAGCAGGTCTAGGCACGTTCCCCACCATTGGGGACACAGTCACAGTACTGGTGCAGGGGTCCACCCTTACCAAAGGGGACAAGACACTACCTGCCCTTCCAAGCCGTGCAGAACAACAGACGCGATGATAAAAAAGGCATACGCGTTCACGGCACTGTCAGCTAGAGCGGCCAGTGGTATGGCCATACTGGTCTTGTACCAGACGCAGCTGGCTGAGAGGCTGCGGGAGAAGGCAATGGAGATGGACACAGGGGAGCTATTGGGGGTAACAAGGGCGATGACCGACCGAATGGGCGAATTTAGTCATGCATCAGGCAGGTCTCTAGTGGCGCTGGTAGCCACCCGAAGACACCTGTGGCTAACTAAGGCCAAGGTGGTAGAGACCGAGAAGGTGGCGTTATTGGATGCCCCTATTACACCTTGGAAAACGTTTGGGGGCGACCATTGATGTGAGCCCTGAGAGGTCCCACAAGGCCACGGAGGTCGCCTCGAAGTTCTCCCGCCTTCCTGTCTACCGCCAGCACTCAAAATGGCCTTCACAGCCTGCAGGGGCAACTGGGCTCGAACGCTGCCCTCTATCCCAGAACAAGCAAGCAGGCAGAGGAAGAGCCGGCGCCAAGGGACCACTGCCAGCTAGGGGTAACCGGTTCTCCGGCTGAAGACCGAGGCCAGGGTCTAAGAAAGACCTGCCCCCTCCCAAGCCCAGGGGAGACCGCCCCTGAGGGACCCCGGCTGCCATCAACCACCCTCACAACCGGACTGACCCAAGAAAACGACCCATGGCGAGTTTGCACCCAGGACTCCTGGCTGCTATCGATAATGAGACACGGATACGCTTACAATTCCGCTTAGGTCCGCCACCCTTCAAGGGTGTGCTCCTCACCACCATCGAACCAGCGAGCACGATACTCCTTCAACAGGAGATTGCAAATCTTCAACAGAAGAACGCTGTGCGCTTGGTAAACCCAAGCAATGCCCTCAGCGGCTTTTACTCCAGGTACTTCCTGGTGCCCAAGAGGGACGGCAGTTTCAGACCTGTTCTGGACCTCAGGGTCCTCAATTTGTCCTCAAACAGAGGAAGTTCAACATGTTGATAGCACAGTATTCTCCAGTCCGTCCAACCGGGCGACTGGTTCACATCGATCGACCTGCAAGACGCCTACGCCCCAAGGCTCTCTGTACATCAACAGAAGAGCAACTTTGTACCATCTCAGTCCACAGTGTTCCTGGGAATCAAACTGAACTCTGTGAGCATGCTTGCCTTACTGTCGGAAGACAGGATTTGGTCGTTGGAAGCAACACTCTCCCTATTCAGAGAGGACTCTCCTACAGGTCAAAATATATCAAAGGTTGTTGGGGCTGATGGCAGCCGCCTCGGGAATCCTTCCACTAGGGCTGCTGAGAATGCGCCCGCTTCAAGCCTGGGTAAATACGCTCAAGGTGCACCCAGTCCGAGATCAGTACCGGCTGATGCGAGTGTCCAGACACTGCTGGAAGACACCGGATTTGTGGCTTTGTCCTGGCAATCTGCGCCTCGGATCCCCTCACAGAAGGGAAGTGGTCACTACAGATGCCTCCAGCCTGGCCTCGGGAGCGGTCTGGAATGGGAGAGTAATAAGGTCAGTGGAAGGGACATTGGCAGCAAGCGCACATAAATGCCCAAGAGCTGCAAGCAGTGAACCTGGCATTATCTCATTTTCGCCAGCAGTTAGTGCACAAATATGTGCTGGTCCGGACAGACAATACTACAGTGGCAGCCTACATAAACCACCAAGGTGGCCTGCGCTTGCCGGGCCTTCACCACGCAGCGCACAGACTCCTGTCCTGGACACACAGAAACTTGCTTTCCATCAGGGTGGTTCACCTCCCAGGTGTGGACAACAAGGCAGCATACCTCCTGTCCAGAAGAGCTCCAGACAGCTCGGAATGGATAGCTCACCCCTGGCCATAGGGGCTGTTGTATGCATTTCCTCCGCTACCATTATTACCCCTGACACTAGAGAGGATCAGGGTGGAGAGAGCACAGGTTTTGCTGGTTGCACCCAGATGGCCGAGATGCCCCTGGTTTGCTCTCCTCTCTGACATGTTGTCAGGTCAGCCATGGCAGCTCCTACTGCGCAAGGACCTCCTGAGCCAAACGGAGGGGCTATTATGGCACCCGAGCCCAGCCCAGCTCCAACTCTGGGTCTGGCCGCTGAACAGAGCCGTCTGTTCAGACGAGGCTTGCCAGAAGCAGCAGTAGAAACACTACAGTGTGCTAGGGCACCGAGCAATAGAGCCCAGTACTCATACAAATGGAAAGTTTTCCAAGACTGGTGCATTGCCGAAGGTCACGATCTTGTGACCTGCCCTATTGAGACGATATTAACCTTCTTACAACACCTGTTTGACGCAGGAAAATCAGCGTCCACTTTGAAGGTATACGTGGCAGCAATATCAGTGTGCAACGATAAAATTGACTCGGTGTCCCCTGGGGCACATTTCCTGGCAGTGAAGTTTCTTAAAGGGGCTCGGAGGCTTTGTCCTCCCATGAAAAGTATGGTCCCCAAGTGGGATCTAGAACTGGTACTGCGGTTCCTTATGGGTCCCCGATTCGAGCCCATGGCATCAGCAGAACTGCGCCCTGTTTCCTTCAAGGTGGCGTTTTTAATAGCCATTACGTCTGCCAGACAAGTAAGTGAGCTTCGTGCGCTGTCCATCGATGACACATGTATGGCTTTCACTGGAAATGACTCACGGGTTTAACATTAAGAACAAATCCAGCCTTTTTGCCAAAGGTGGTATCTCCATTCCATATTAACCAACCAGTGGTTTTAGAAACTTTCAGAAACTTGCACGAGTCAGAGGAGGACCGACAGCACACGCTATGCCCAGTTCGGGCTCTGCACTGTTACCTGGATAGGACTGGAGACAGTCCAACCAGCTGTTTGTCTGCTATGGGTCCCGCTCTAGAGGTCAGACCCTATCGAAGCAATGTCTAGCGCACTGGGTGGCAGATGCTAATATGCTTAGTTTATGAACAGGTGGACCCCCTTACTGGGGGACATTATGGCCCATTCTACCAGGGGCCAGGCAACTTGTGGGTTTTCCTTCAAGGCGACTCCTTAGATGAGTTATGCAATGCTGCTACATGGACAGGTAGTCATACATTTGCATGTTTTTACTGCCTTGATGTTGCAAACCGAGCGAGACCCCCTCTGGGCTCTAGGGTGTTGCAGGTGGCATGCTCTTAGGCATCATGTGTGCTCTGAGGTTATCGCCGTGAGGCTGTACTGTCGGTAATCTGGAGCCACGACAGCTTTGGTACAGCATCCCATTCGGAATGTTAGGTTATTACCATAACCCTGGTTCCATGAAAGAGAATGACAATCATTTCCCTTCGAGGTCGTGTCCCCAGCTGACCTCTGTTTTCGAAAGAAAATGGCAATATGCTACGATATGCTTTCAAAGGAAAAACACACCCCAACCAGAAATAAACAACTCAGACATCGAATTAGTGCCAGTAGTACCAATGAGCAACTAGCATGAAGTATCATCTTCATTAATATGCTCTGCTTTTTGTTTAGATTCACTTTGTATTCATTCATTTATCACATCCTGGTGACTTTTCTGTCCTTGAAAAGCGTATAGCCGTTGATCTTCCCCCACATAGTGGATGGAAGAAATAACCAGGTTTGCATAACAGTAAGAAATGCCGCTATATATGTTTCAGTAGGACAAGTTATTGGTTAATGGTTACTGTACTTGAGGTACTTAGAATTTAACCATGGTTTGGGTATCCCGGCTCCTTGCTAATAAATTACATTATATTAAATGTTGTCACGATTAAAGTATAGTTAACAGAATGCTGATAACAAAAACCGTCTTTCCTACAAAAGATAATTTGCCAATATCAGTATTTCCTCACAGAAACCTCCAAAGAAAGCCCTGAAGAGACACGCGATCTTGACAATGCAGGAGATCAAGAGCATTCATGTGAGTATCGCTGGAGGATGACCACATACACACAACAGATATGAAATTCAATGTTCATGCAAATTAACAAAGCGTGAAGCAGAGGGCCTGTACTTCACTGACTCGGTTCATTTATTTCGACTTGTCCTTCTTTACATTATTTACATGGCCTTACTGTAGTGTAGGATCAAATAACCATCTTACTGGTACTCTGAGTTTAAAGTAAGGCTGTCTTTTAGCAAGTTCCAACATGAAATCCTGCCATACTGACCCATTCAAGAAATACACTTTAGAACGTTTTCTAATGTGAACCTGTCCTCCTCCTGCATCTGTATTCCATTCAGGTGAAGAGACACTTGGAACCCCTCCCGGCTGGGTACTTTTACAACGGGACCCAGTTTATGAACTACTTTGGAGAGAAAATGGACTTCCATCCATGTATCCTTTCAAATGTTTTCTATTTAAGTAACCTTTGAAGAACGGTACACTGGTTACCATTCACCTGTAGTGCTGCTATAAAAACTTTGAGAAGAAAAGACCTGTGCAAGTAACAGTTGCTGCACTGGAAAGTAGATCGTTACTGTAGTTCCTGTTCATGTTGGTGTTTAAGGTCTGTTGAGTACACAACTGTTTTCCTTACATCGTTGCCCTCTCAGTGATGGAGCAGTTTATTGATGAGTATGTAGAGGAGGCCAACCGTGAGATTGAGCGGTACAACCGAGAGCTGGAGCAGCAGAGGCACGTGGACTTGTTTGAGCCTTAAAGGTCATCCACAAGCTCCACGACCCACAGATCATTTCCACACACAGCACAACAGCGGCACCTTACAGAGGGGCCGCATCAACCCCCTCAGTTAGCATGCATTAAACCATACTTGGATATCCCATGTACTAGGGAATGGGACCAGGGTTTAACAGCAGTTGATGAGAAAAGTGCAGACCTGTCCACGTAAGGCTTATAAAAGTTTCCACTCCTGTGCCAGTTCTGAAAACTCAAATGGGTTTTCCAAAGAAACTGCTTAAAATAGTCACCTGATACCACACACTCCTGCTTGTTTACCCAGTTTCAAAGGGTGAGCCAGGCACAGCTGTTTCATGGACTGCAGCAATGAGGGGCAAGCCTCGTGCATTAGTGTGATATTTATCTTCAAGATGGATTAGTCTGCAGAAAATAAAGCAGATAGAATAACAAAAGAGTGAGGCTAAAGCTAGACGTGAAGGTCAGGAAATTAGGCTGCCCCATTAGGGGATGCCAGTCACTTCACCACTTAATTATTGTTATTTGTTTATTTAGCAGATGCCTTTCTCCAAGGCGACTTACAGATACTTAAATCCCATTCCAGCTGTAAAACTAGATGGTAGCAGCACCCCTGTGCTAAAATGATCAGTTATGGATATCTCATCCGGTTATCATGGTTGGTCTGCCCAATTACACAATCACTTTAAAAGTTTTGAAAAGTTGTTTTGAATAATAAATACTCAGATATATTTTTTAGGTTACCTAGGGGAACCTTGTGCATCATGACCTTGAGTTGTTGACTGGCACCTAAACAGTCAGTCAATATGTTACAGAGGCTGTATTTGATTTTTAGAAGCTTAAGGTACCATTCCAGTTCATTGTAGGTGGGTGGGGGTTGGGAAAGGGGGGAGGGTGTGGTGTGGCAGGTGGGGGTTGGGAAAGGGGGGAGGGTGGTGGTGGGCAGGTACCCACCACCCGTCCAGGGGGGAGGGTTCCCCCCTGGCAGGTAAGGGTTGGGAAAGGGGGAGGGGTGGGTGGTGGGCAGTGGGGGTTGGGAAAGGGGGAGGGTGGGTGGTGGCCCGTCCAGGGTTGGGAAAGGGGGGAGGGTGGGTGGTGGGCAGGTAAGGGTTGGGAAAGGGGGCAGGTAAGAGTTGGTATTTATTCCTTAGGTGTCTTTGAGAATGCCTGAGAGAAGGTCTGTAGGAATTACTGCAGCAGTAGCAACATACTAAAACTGATATGTTACATATGCTATGCATGACTAGTGTTTGTCTACTGAAATGAATGCCTGTATGGCTAACTAGTCACTAAATGGGGGTTATCAGTGTTTAAAAAGCAGTAATACATTTAAAATGCTCTGGTAAGGTCTAATCTGTATCCTTATTCACTGACCAGGGTGATAAAATACTCACAAAAACTATGCAATAGCAGTTGGCATTTAAAGTCAAACTAAATGACAAAAGAGATTCAGTTTTAAAGCACAGGAGTTGTTTGAGATTCCACAGAGATTTAACATAAAACCTCAGGTGTCCATTATTATGAAAACAAATCTGTCAAAATCTCACCATTTACACAGGATATCCCCCTATAAGGGCCTGTGTAGGGAAAAGCTTGGGTAGGGAATAAAATCTATGTTTTTGTTGACTCCTACCAATTTTTGACATTTGCCATATTTTAATATTCAATGAATGGATGGAAGACAGTGTTGATGTTTAGTTCTACTTTTTCACGTTAATTGGAACTTGTGAACTACTGACCCAGAAACCAGGTGTATTACTACCTGTGATCCCATCCCACTGTCTTATTACCATTTAAATACATGTGTTGTGGACACTGTCTAAAAGCTTCTCCACCCATTTAATTCTTGATGATGTTTACAGGCTGCTCATGTAGGTATGATAAAGATTTGACCTTGGAGCTAATTCTGTACAGAGCGATCAGTACTGGCCTCGAAGCTGCAGTGGTGAAGGCCTGGAACTGGAAGACGGATTAAAGAATTGAAGATGTTTCAAGTCCCCTGTGACCAAAGATGCTCTGGTTACTTAAAAGCACTGCTGGCCCCTGCATGTTAGCTGTAAAGATTTCAGTGTATTTACTGACAAAGCCATATGCTTTAAAGTGGTAGTGCTACCACTGTTGTATCAGAAACTAGCTTAAGGAAAAAAAAATAAAAGCAATTACTTCTGCCTCCCTAGGGGCAGTGACATGTGACTCTGGACCAACCTGTAGGAGAGCCCTTTTTAAATTCTCTTCAAGCAGTCACATGGGCTCACGTAACATCCTTGTTAGCTGGTTAGTGTGCAAGTGCAGTTTACTCAGTAATCGTCATAGGCTTTGCTGTGTACTGTAATACCCTTCTGACAACTCTTTAAGACCTGCTTTTGTGTGTTACAAAATCACATTGTGTAATATGCATTAGGAACCCAATTTGTTAGTGTTGAGAACCTGGATTAAGGACACCCAGGTTCCAAATCCTGGTGTGACTGCAGAGAAGCATCCATGTGACGGCCACACAGCTGTGCACACTGACTGCAAGTAGGGCTTCCTATCAATTCTCTGCTGCTTTTGTTGACAGAATCCAATTCCCAGTTGACTGAGAATAAGACGTCTGCACAGGCCTACAAAAGTGAGGAGGATGTCCAATCCTCAGGCTAATTAAAAAAGAAAGCAGGCTCTTTCTCCTGGTCAGTGCTGTGATTCGGCATGCTGCTGTGGGTGTGATCTGTATTAATGCAGTCCTTAAAGGGTTTGAAGGGTATCTAGAGGTATATTCTGTATTTATCTCGATATAATATACAATAGCACCTATTGCATGTATTGCAATTACCTTATAAGGTATATTTAATATCCTTAAAATGGCCTTTCACCAAACTGGTACTGTTAAGGAAAAGTAAAAAAAAAAAAAATGTATGTATTTGATGATGATTGAATTACCTCAACATTTCAATAGTGTTTTTGAATTCAGCAGGGCTGGAAGAAATACGCCTTGTTTTTAAGACAAATATGAAGCGGGGAAAAAGAAAAGAAAAAACAGACGTTTCTTGGATGTTTTCACAGTAACAGTGCCCTCAAAATGGCAAAGAGCAAAAGCCTAAGAATTGTTTTTTGCCACCTTCCTGCTGTGTTAAAGTAGGGTTGAGGGGCTGCCTATAAACAAATAGTGTGGTGAAAGGAATATTAAAGTTGTTCTTATACAAGTATTATAACCATCTAATGAGCTAAAGCAGGTGCATGGTAGAAACCACTTGAGGGCCATAATAACTTCAGAAACAGATGCAAAATAGTTTGAAATTTGTTCCAGGCCAATGCAGACTTACTGAACAAGCACTGGTAGTTGTTCATGTGACTTGGTACTTGTGGTAGGGGGGGTGGAGGTGTTATAAAAGAGATTGTGTAAATGGAAACGGTATTTCAGCAGTTTGTCTGTCTGCACTGGAACTGTAATTGGAACTGCGAGGTCCTTGTTTAGTTGCTCAGGAACCCCAGTAGAGTCCTCAAATGGATTTCCAAGTAAGCCGGCTTTATCTGCGCACTGTGTTCTTGTGTCTTGGAGGCCACCTGGCTAGTCACTGAAGTTATAGAACAAAAACTGATTTTTACAAAGGGATTGACTTGCAGCTTTTGAACTGTGTTTAGACAATAAGCTAAAGTACTGTACAATTTTTTGTTTCAGGTTTATTCTAAATAATTAGTAATTTATGCAAATTTAAACCCAAACCAAAAATATATATATATATATATATATATATATATATATATATATATATATATATATATATATATATATATATATTTGTAAGGTTTTGTAAACAAAGAGTTTGTTAAGTTGCATTTACAAAAAGTTGGCTTGTTCCCAAAAGAGTACCCCAATGTGTATACACTCCTTGTTAAAACACTGTTGGAGTGTCTCATTTCAGCACCATTGACAAACAAGGGGAGTTGAACCTCTTATACTGATAGGAATGTGTGCTTGCTCATTTTCTTCTCATATTCGTTATCTTATGCGTTTCATAGGAATTTGAGGGATCACCCCTCACAAACATGAACCAGCTTTGTTGTAGAGATAGAAACTCCCTCTGTCTAGAGAGCGGCACAACCAAGTAACACAGAAGACACAATACTGGACTAGTCTACCCTAGCACCGGTCTTTACATTCTTTAGGAGATTCTTGCAAGTGCTATCTTAATCGCACTGGCTAGGGAATCACACTTCCCATCATTGTGGTGGGAAGTTGTCCCCAAATAATTATCTGGACTTTTCAAAGCATGTTTGGGGATTTGGCTCGGTGGATCTGTTCTAATATGGTGCTGTTGATTTGTACGTGTCTCTTTTAACTGTAGCAGATGGTTTAAAGATGTTTTTTGTTTTCAAGGTAGTACTTTTGTACCCTTGATTCATAAACAAAAAAGGATGCTGTCTCTCCTGTCTAGTCTGCCAATGTCAATATTTTGGGAAAAAGCTTTTCTAAGAAAAAATAGCAATTTGCACAAGTACTGTACTTAAATTCTGAATGCCAACCAGTTACTATCCTTAAATGCATATGATCATTTACAGTCATTGATGACAAGAAGCTGGTGAGTTTCAAAAGTTGCATGGAGCTCACTATTGGTGATTCTGCAAACATAAAAAACTGCTTACCTCATAACTACATTCAGAACGCGTGTGTGCTGTGCAATTTAAAGACTTAACATTCAGATTGAAAATCAGGAAATTATTCATGTAACTTTAAAAAGTGCCAAAACATTTGTCTCTGTTTTTATGCTGACTTTTTTGTTGATGTTACTGAATTTGATTTAAAAAAAAACAAAAAAAAAAAAAAACATATTTGCACAAAACTGCTGTAACTCCAGTTAAACTGGTTTGTCCTTTTTTGTATCTTGTTGTGTTTGTTACACTAAGTAGTAGTTTATTTACACTGATGCAATGCAATTAAAAAATAAATAAATGCTAGCAATTGATTCACCCCTCTGTCTTGTTCCATATTGTTATTTAATTGAAGCATACTAGCTCCTCTGCCTTGTGCTGTAATTTTAAAAAGTGAGTTTCAATGAGTTTAAACCTCTGCATTGTTGAGAAATGCCTGCATGGCTGTGACATTAGCTGGCCATTGAAATGAACAGTAGGACACGTTGTAACCACTATTTTAACATGCAGGTCTTCAATCACACAGTTACTATTTCTAAATATAGGATGCATTTAAGTTCCTTGCTTGTGTGTGTGTGTGTGCGTGCGCTCGTGTGTGTGTGTGTATGTGTGTTAGGAGTATCGTATTCAGTTACAGCGACCCATTGCCCTGGAATGGTGTTAATCAGAGTATCCTACAGATGATGGTTGAAAAAATCAATATCCCTAATGCCTTTGCTAAACATAGACCAATCCCTTGCATTAAGTGTACTCAGAAGTTAAAGACCGATACAAAGAATTAAAGAGTACTGTTCAATTTGCCATTTTGTCACACTCTTACACAGTCTCAATGGCCCAGCTGCTTAAATAATAAATATAAGACCAGTAGCAAAAAAGAGTTAGGAAGTCATTAGGAGTACTAATGGCTAGATTTGCTAGTGCTTCAGGCATCCTGCATATTTCAACTCTTGTTCCAAAACGTCCTTAGCGCAATAAAATGACCAAGCCAGAAATAAACAGCTCTCTGGGTTTGATTTAGGGACCTTGGGTCTCATTTACCAAAGGGCACTAAACATTATGGTGCAGCATAATTGCAATTAGTGTGCACGTTCATGATATCTGTATTTACCACTGCAATTTTATTAATTATCATACAAAATAGTGGGCATATTATGGTGCACACTAATACCATTGTGCCACACTATGGTAATCAATGAATATGTGACTTATATGGTAAGAAATGATAAAGTATATAAATGAGGCACCCCTCTGAATAGTGAGATGGGCTTCATTCACACTGTATTTACTAAAGGGCGATAATCGTAGTGTGCACTTAGAAACCGTTTGGAAACCAGTCTTTAACCACTGATAGGTGCACTATGTAAATCTACTTTTCTGGGCTGAAATCTGTCTGGCATGGAGGCATTAATTGCAGTACGGTTTTTCTTATAGAGCAGTGAAAATAATCTGTAAATAACAGGTTATATTAAGCGTGAATGAGTCTTACCATTTTTATCATTTATTTTATAGTTCATTACATTGGTACAAATGATAGAGAGGTTTAATAAAAGATGACCAAACAAGGTATTATAATATAAAACAACCTCACCCGCTAGAAATTCGCACTCCTCAGCTGGCAGTTTTAGTTTGCGTTGCCTTTCACAATAAATCACTGACCAAAAGAATTGCCTGGACCCCTGGGGCTTTTTATATCATGGTGGTCATGGGTAAGTCTTGGACATTATCATGCACATTAAATTCTCACTCACAATATATGTAATGTGCATGCTATGGTATGTAAGTGTAAATATAAATAAATGCGTTCTCTGTTAGTAAATGGGACAGTAAATTTAGAATGGTGCACATTAGGCTCTACGTAATGTGCACGTTACAGTTACAATTAGTGCCCTTTTGTAAATGAGACCCTTTAAGCTGTTTCTGATGTATTTTTTTGGTAATTGGTGGTTTTTTTAAAATTTCTTTTTCATTAATAACACTAATGTTGTTTTGGAGTAAGTTTTTCAGACTCGTTTGCCTGGAGGACTGATCTAATAGAAGGGTAATGAAAAAATAAATGGAGTCAGGTTTGGATGATTGATTGCCAGTCTAACCAGGCCCCTTATTAAAGCACGAATGGCCTGTTGCAATCAGTTCAGGAGAGGACAATAGCTGTGATACCACGACAGGAGATTCCATACACATTCTGTTCCTGTTTAATGGGACCCCCTGGATTGTACATGTATTGACTGCTTATCTCTTACTGTACCTGACCCCTTGCTGGCTGTTTTCTGTTAGCTTTGGCATTTGTGGAATGATAAACTTTTGTATTTTAAGATTCTTTGGACAAAGCAGTCATTATCCCTACTTCCGAACCACTGACTGATAACTCTAGTATGGCTCTACGGAAGTGATCTTGTTCATCAACAATAAAAGAAGAGTGATGTTTTTATTCCATAAAATTCTAAATGGATGTAACCAGGGCAGTTGGATGCAGTTCCGTTTTCTTTTTTATCCGGTTGCATCTCATTTCTTTGACATGCCAGACTATAAATACCAGAATGCATGGCGAAAAACAACTGAATTGTGCCAGAGTGTGATGGATCTATTAGCATAAGATCAAATCATCCAGGTTACAGACTCAACTTGTGTCTTATGTGCTTTATTTCAATGTATTTACTGAATAGAACCCAGATGTAAACTGGTCAGGCCAACTATAGAACTGTTTAATAAATAAGGAAAAGAATAATTAGTATTTTATACTATTGCCAGCTCAAAGAGGTAAACTACTGTAACTGCCACATGTAAAAATTATCTAAGTGCTGCAATGCAAAAACAGCATTCGATCACATGTCCATAGAACAAATTTTGTATTGGTTTGTAGCAGGGGGAGATCTGTGCTGACGCTTTGCTGGCGTGTTCACAGGGCTGCAGGAAGAGGGCGGCAGTCGTCCAACAACCGCCTGTGAGTCATGGCAGTGACACGGGGAGGTGGGAAAGTGGGTGTGTGGACTTTTCCCCCTCTCTGAATGGCTGAGAGGCGAGTCTTGGGAGATTGTTAGCCCTATAAAATAATGCTCTGCTGTTTCCTCAGGTCTGCCCTTTAAACGTGCCGAGAGTGCGGAAGCGCTGGTCGAGGACCGAGAACCAGTCGGGAGAAATCGAAACTGAGTGAGTCAGAGCGAGACAGTGAGGGTGGGGAACCTTTGGGCAGACCCTGGAGTATTGTAACTGAGCAGGCTGTTAGCCGGCAGTGTAGGACGGTGATCCGGGTCGCAGGGGTAGCGGCGACTGGGATATAGCTGTCAAGTGCAGCACCTTTTCTTTGTAGTTTGTTACTGTTTTATTTTACCTGTTTCTTTGTGCCTTCTGTTTTGAACTATTGTTTCAAAGCACCTGTAAGGGCGCCGGTATTGTGTACCATCGCTTGGTATGCCCGTGGTTCTGTTTACCATCGTTGGTAAATCAGACCACGGACCCACAGCACCATCTGCGGGCTAAAAGAAACATAGCACCCTGAAATAAAACTGGGCACCTGTGCGGTGTTGCCAAATCCACCTGTCTGTCTCCTGTGTCAGTGAATTACCCACCACCCTTCCACATGGTTATAAACTTTTTATTTGTATATATGAAGACATTTGTATATACAAGTTGGGTGATAATCATCTGATTGAAAAAACCCACCTAATATCAATCTGATTGAGAAACTAAAATAATTCGTGAGATTGTGAGACAATTTGTGAGATTGATAACATTAAGTCAAACTCACAGGTGAATTGTCAACACATCAGGTATGTGGATGCAAAAAATCCAAACGATCCTCAATGGAAGGTTTTGATTTTTATGTCAACAGCATGTGCAATAAAGGAGAGTGGCAGGGCAGAATCCCTGCTGCTGTAAATAGTGTGTTTGTGGGAATGTAAGGTTGGCTGTGGCATTGCTGGGCACTCTGGTCAATGGCGCTGGCAGCAGCTCAGGTGCTGAGCCCTGTGGATATGGATGTGCAGCTGGCTTTCGCTCCCCTCAGCAGCAGGTGTAGCGGCTGCTGAGGTTCGCCTGACGGTTGCTCTGCTGACTGGAGCAGGGGAATGCACACACACACACCCCCCCTTGACTCTGAAGACAACAGCGTCTCCTCCCCCTTTTGCACTGGAGATGGCACCAGCTCCTCCTTTCGTTTTGGGGCAGGCAGTTTGGTCTTCGCCAGCCTTTGGAGAGGCAGCTCCTCCTCCTTGTGGAGGGGGCAGCATACCACCTTGTGCCCGAACTCCCCGCACTCAAGGCACCAACCTTGGTCCTCGAGGCCACCGAGGAGATCCTTAAGTCCGCCACCCATTGGGTTTGGGATGAGTCAGGGTTCCAGCAGACAAAATTATCCATCTATCTATCTATCTATCTATCTATCTATCTATCTATCTATCTATCTATCTATCTATCTATCTATCTATCTATCTATCTATCTATCTATCTATCTATCTATCTATCTATATATATATATATATATATACACAGTTGTAGACAAAAGTTTACATACCCCAATAGAAAATGTATAATTTCTAGAAATTTCTCGAAAACAAATAATTATAGGGACAAGTTTTTTGTAGCAAAAGTTTTGCTTTTGTGGATGAGGAAAAAAAGACACAAGAAATAGATGTCTGCAATTATTTATTTCAACATTTTTTTTTTTTTTTGCAAAACTCCAAAAAAGCTAATTAAAAGTATTCATTCATTCACTGACAAGGAATAATTAATTAATAGGAAATTTTTCAAAGAGCTTTTGGCATGATTCTTTAATGATTTTTGACCATTCTTCAATGCCAAATTGTTCCAGTTCATTCAAATTCCACGCATACCTTTCTTCAACTCATACCAAAGATTCTCAATGTGATTTAGATCGGAACTTTGGCTAGGCCATTCCACCACTAGCTAGAGCAATCTAGGATATCTAAGAAAGTCAGCACAAAAACATGAGCATTCCCAAAGTCACCTGCGAGCAATTGTTACACTCAAGACTTTTGGACAAACCCGGATTGATGTTTAACTGGATGAGCAGAAGCGTTGGGATACAATACATCAAAATGAGCAAGTAAGAAAAACCTGTGAGGTTCTTAAACGCTTGATTTACCTTGGCATTTGGCAAGCAAGAACTGGCTTTCAGAGGCCACAATGAAGGCAACTCATGCCCTTAAATTAACAGATCCAAAATTTGAATCCAGTTACAGCCCTAATATAATAATGTTTTAAACTGCAGTCCTGCTCTAGGTCACAAGGGGTACTATTCCACTGACACCACAGGGGTAGTGTCACGGCCCAGGTTGGCTGCCAGTAGGAATTAGACCCAGAGACAGAAAGCTGCAGTTTAAGTGCTGGTGCACACGTTTATTAACAAAACAAAAACAGGAACAAAATAAACTGGCACGAGGGCCAAAATAAAAGGTTGAAACAAATGAATAACTATGGGTAGGTTGGGCATTCGCCTTCAATACCACATTAACAAACACCCAAACTCCTCCAGCAAACAACGGATTTTGCTTCCTTTCATACATGTGGTCTCTCCCCAGTTAGCATCTAGTACCTAATTGGGAAACGGCCACACCAGTGATAGCTGGCAGAGACAGAGTAAATCCAATCCCTGCCAATCCTAACATTCCCCCCCATACACTATTTACAGCAGCAGGATTTATGCCCTGCCACAGAGATCTATTCAGCAGAGCAGCTAATCTCAGGGGTCTGTGACAGTTTATAAACTACTCGACCCAGCGGTCTCCTAGGTATGACATCAGAGGAACCCCTGATGGAATTCCTGTAACTCACTGAAGCCCATCTATTGTTCTATATGTATATGCAAATCACTGGCCTGCTAAGCTTTTGCAGGCAAGCTTTAGAGAAAAGACACTATGAACATGTAAAAAAAAAAAAGTTATTTCTAATAAATCTTTATTAGTGACAATGTTTTTGTTTTACATTTTATTTTGTGTGACAGTTTTACATATATTCGGAGAATACATACAGTATTCTCATTGTACATGATACAGTACAATGTTATAAATGCACATCCCATATTACAATATGTACCAACCAGTTCACCTCATCCCAGCAACTTAATACAGTAGGTTTCATTTTAAAAGTACATTGTCAAAGTATATTATATTACTGCTCATCTAAACACAGTCCTGGTTTTGTAATTTCAAGTTCATAATTTGGAGTGAAAAAACACAGCAGCCCACTAAAACACATGGTTGTCTATTGAATTGATCTTAAAGACATCAGAGCTTTAAAATAAAAGTATATTAAATAGAGTTCCATGCATTACCAGGGCCCTGTCTTAATAATACAAACAGTGCCACTACTTAGATCCACTACAATATAGATCAGTTAAATTGACCCCATGATTCCTTCCTTCCAAAATCAATGCTGTACAATATCAGAATTCCACCAGCTTTTCAGATTCTTTCTGCTGTTGATTACCATTCAATAACAAATCAGATTTGGATTGTTTCGTATATCTGCTAAGGCTGCAGAATTCAGGCTGATACTTGTGCTATGTATCTAAATAAACAAACCTATTTAACTTATTTTCTAAGATAGTAGGCTCACAATGAGTAAGTTCAGAATTCATTTTGGTGGCCTAGAATGCCAAAAGACAAAATCACATCCATGCCTGTCGATTTTGTGTCAAACCTTGCTGCCACTTTCAGTTCAAGAACTGCTCCCCCAGTGGAGACTTCTCCTTCCCACACCCTGCTTTTATTGAGATGCAGCTCAGTCCGTGACTCCCCGACCACACAGACCTTCTGAGCTCCAGGAACTCGAACCCGGAACCGGACCCTGCCTAGGGGCTCCAGCAGGCCAGATCTGGGCTCAAAGAGGACGCAGCCCTTCTTCCAGGCCCTGTACGTGGTGGGGAAAGGCTGCCACCCTTCCTCAGAGGTGCATTTAAGGATGTAGTCGCAAACATGGGTGAAATCCTCGCTGGAAGCTGCCTTCGCGTGGAGACCCAGTTTGTAGATTCCGGCTTCTGGCAAACAAACACTGACTGTCACCTTACTGTCCGTGTAGGTGAAAAGGACATGCCTGTCCAGCGGATGCGTTGTGTCTTTCATATGTTCCTTGGTCAGAACCGCGGTGAACTCCAGGTCTTGGGAGTTGTGGAAAGTGATGTTGCATTTGCCCTGTTGGGTGGTGATGATGGGTGCTGCATGGCTAGGCTTGGAGATCCCAAGCTTCTGTGTCTTGATACCAGGTCCGCAGGATGCGCTGAGTGCAGGTGGAAAGAGCTCATTGAGGTTTATGGTGGGGCCAGTGCACTTCAAGAGAAAGTTTCCTGAGTTTTGTAAACTGCCTTCACCCTCAAAGTCCCTCACGAAGACAGAAAGACGATAGTAGCCACGGAATGGGCAGAGGATGTAACAGGTCAGCTTGTCCTGCTCCATCTGGGAGGCAATGCATCTCTTGGAGAGGGTCGGGTCCAGATCTTTGTGGACCAGCTCACACAGGATCATCAGCGGTCTCGTGGTCCGCAGGGTCAGCTCAAAGGATCCGGTGTCAACCACAATGGGCTCTGCCCCATGGCTGCACTCTCTGAGGCCCAGGTCTTTGGCTGTTTGATGAAGACCCCAGGAGAGGAAGGGGTTGTCGGGGAGTTCCTCCGAAGGCTTGGGTTCAGAACATTCCATCTGGAAGGAGCAGACCCAGCTCAAACTGCCTTCAGAGTGCGCAGAGCGAGCAAATATCATGACATCATATGCACCACTGGCTGGCGGGAGCAGCTTCAGCTTCATGCTTTGACGGGACACGGTCAGGAGCCCGAATGAGCTGCTCAAGACCTTCATGGCACCCTCGCTCAGCTGGGAGATCTGGTAGGTGAAGTCCACAGGCTTTGTACATCCAATGGACACCATGGCCTCTCCGTTTACTGGAAGGGATAAGAAACACATCAGTGAATTTAACCTGCAATCCTGTAGCCAAGGTCTGGTCCACACAGTTTAAATGGGCTGTCCCTCACATCAGTTTATTATGCAAGTGACATCCATGGGATGATCTGAAACCTATAGAGTAAATGATGCATCTGATAATATCTCTGCTGAAAGGTGTTCATGTATTCAACACTGCTCAAAGAACAGTCCCAGACTTTATGAGCCTTCAATAAAGGAATCAGAGACACTGCCAATTGTCTTATACTTTTCTGATTAAAGTAAACAAACTGTCTGACTTCAGTCCAGTCTGTGTCATCCTGTCTGTCCCTGGTGAGACTATACCCTGCCCCTGGTGAGACTACACCCTGTCCCCAGTGAAATTACACCCTGCCCCTGGTGAAACTACACCCTGTCCCTGGTGAAACTACACCCTGTCCCTAGTGAGACTACACCCTGTCACTAGCGTTTTGGCAGTTTTGTTAAAAATTATTATTATTATTGGCAACCATTGTAAACACCAGCGCTGGCTAATCTGTAAGTGACAATAAAACTTGTATAAAGTTCATATGGGTGTTTCTACAAGGAATGGTACCTGTGTGCAGAGGATACTCTTTTGGTGATATGATGGAGAGACCCAGCCTATAGAACTCCGAGGTCTTAAACGGCCTCTGCTCGAACTGCTTCAATGAGACTGTGGAGTCCATCAGCTGCCATTGAGGATCGTCAGGGCAGTGCGAGTCGATGAAGTCCTCGGGGTCTGCCAGGAAGTAAAAGTCATCATACCTGCAGGACAGAGGGGACTGGAGCTTTACTGCCTTGATACACTTTGTTATATTTTACTCCAAGTACTGTATGTTACTCCTTATGAGTGCACCTCGATCAGCTTCAGCACTGAGCTATCGGACAGCTCCAGTCAGACATTGTATATTTATTACAAGATAAACTTGTAAAGGGAGATTCATGAACAACTGCATTGCCATATAGTGATATTCAATTAAACAATTGTTAATCTTTTGTTTATGCAGTGATGTGTCTTCCTAAGCCTGGATATTTAATTGAATAGCACATTAAAACAGATTCATCACTGTCGGTGACATTACAGAATCACAATATAAATATAGCTTATCTTGGAAAGGGTTATACAGAGTATGGAAAGTCCACTCCGTGGAATCTTGGAAGAGAAGATGCACTAGTACTGTATTAGCTCTCTCGTGTCAGAAAATACCTATTAGGGTTAGGAAATGATTCCCTAAATCTGTAACTAGGGAGAGGGAGGACTGAACTGCACTGCAATTCTTTTCGATTCCATTCTGTTAATAAAAAACGTTTATACTGCATTTTCACACCCTCAACTCGGATAACACCATGGTGGGACTGTATTCTGAAAGCTTCAACTATTCCTCACAGATAGAACAAAAGAAGACAAATATCTCCACTGGTTAACAGCTTAATGCAAACAGGTAGCTAATGAGTGACCAGAATAAGAGCTGGCAATGTCACAGTAGAACTACTTTAAGGAATAGTACAGTTGACATAAACCAAACCAGCACACCAAATAACAAAAGAATGGACCTTTTCCACAGAACTTTACAACTATTTTTCAGAAAAGTGCAACAGATTTGGTGACACAGAACTAGCAAGAATATTCATGCAAGAGATTTAAGTTCTGTCACAGTGGGTTTGCTTGTGTAAATATTAACTAGCAAGCTAACTAAGGCTGTCTGTCTGTCACACTTACATTTTTACATGTGCTCTATTTCTATTTTGTTTCATTACTGATTGCTCTAATTTTGCATTTAAAGTATCAAATGTAATCAGAAAGGTCTATAGAAACTATAAGTCTATGATAAAACTTTGATTGAAAATAAGGGAAACCCTTCTTCAATAAAACACCTGGGACACAAGTCTGCAAGTTGTTTAAATAGGGATACAGATACACGACCATTCCTCAATGATTACCACCTCTATTTCCTTAAGGGTAGCTCAAGGAGGCAATCTGATCAGTAATTTGTATACTGTAGAACACAGAAGCCCATGCCAACTGACTGCATATTAGTAGCTTGGCAGTCTTGTCCATTGGGACTGATATATACTTGCATTCTTCCTTATGCATAACACAGACTGCAACATCTTAAACTTTCAGAATTAAGAGTGTGAGTTGCTGCTGAAAGGTTCTTTTGGGTATGCAACATGTGATAATCGTAAGGAGGTTGCCCATTTCTTTGTACTTAGAGAACATGTCAAAGTGATCTGCAGATCTGTGTCTTCCCCCTCTCCAAGCCGCTGCTCACCTCTGTGTGAAGGTCTTGCTCTCGATGTCCACAGTACCGGCGCCCCAGCAGGAGTCCAATAGGCACCACTGGCCCCCCAGCTGCACCACGTTCCACATGTGGTTGGACTTCTTGTTCTGGAAGCTTTGCCCAAGCCGATATCCAATGCCTTTCCCATAGCCGGAGACCTCCATGCACTTGATTCCCACCTCCCTTTAGAAATAAACACATGCATAACTGTGATGGGCCAGAAACACTCTTGACACACAGATTTAGAGTTTAAACTCTCAATCCCTCGGTGGCAGTGAGGGTGAGAGTGTATTTAATATTTACAGTTATGTTTTTTGTGAAATCAGCGGTGTAAATGGCTGGTTCTGTGCAGATGTGCTGGTCGTGCTTTACTGCGCTGATAAAAGTATTCTAATAGTCCAGAATCTTTTCCGGCACCGACCTCGTATCTCCCCTCGGCAAGGTTATGAAACGATAAAACAAAACACAATATTAATGCAGAACGACAGACAGACAGACAGACAGACAAACAAACAAACAAACAAACAAACAAACAAACAAACAAACAGTCTGTCTGTCTGTCTGTCCGTCCGTCCGTCCGTCCGTCGGTCCGTCCTTCTATTTCCATTCTCCAGCCCAACCTTTGTAAGACAGAGACTTCCCTATTTATGTTTGGAGCACTGTCGCTGTAATCACTGGAGACCAATGGCAAACTGCCTTGTGTTTAAAATGTCCGCTTTACGGAATACATTTCTCCATACACAAATCACTGTCTGCCCCTACCTAAGATGGTTGACTTCTAGTAATACTGAATCAATCCCTGTTCAGCCATCCCAAATAGTGTCACACGTGGGCTGCACAGCACCCTCTAGCATTAGGAGGTCGATTACAGCCCGGACCCTTCTCTGTCCATCACAATAACTTACACCTTGATAGCAATACCAAATACCAAATAATCCTTGGCTTATGCACTTGTGATATCTTACCTGCACATCTCCAGACAGATTCTGGAGTACCCACAGCACACGCCTTTCCCTGCCTGGATCACCTGCTCTGGGGAGCACATCTTTTCAGACAGCCCCAGATAGCCAGTCACGTCATATTCTGCAAGTCATAAGAAAGACCATAAATGTCGCTGTATCACAGTAACCCACTTACCATGCTGCTGCAGTGAAGGCAAAAGATCAAACCAGCTTTCCTGCTGTCAAACCAAAGTGGGCTCTATAAAACACAGTATTATAAAGACCAATGCAGCACCCCCAGGGGTTCCCAGCCAAGACTGGCAACTTGGTAAGAACAGGATTCGAACCATGCTCACATGACTCCATGCTTTTCTAGGTGAGTCACTGGGGACCTCAGAACAAGATCCTAAAATAATAAATACATGGTACATCCACAGGATATACTGTAATCCTAGTAGTGAGCTTCAAGCACCATTTTAATATTGCCGTTTCAGTAAATATTGACTTACCGATATTATGACACAGCCAGATCCATATGGCGCGCACCCTCTCCAACTCACTCTGGGCTTCCTCTGTGACACAATGGACAATTCTGGACAAAGAATACATCCTGTCTGCCTTTAGCTGCGAAAACAAATAAGCAAACAATAAATAAATAAAGACACGATGAAAGAACTTCCCATAGGATTCACTGTCCTATGTCTATTTATTCCTTTCCTCCCTCTATCATCTCCTGTCTTTTTCCTGTCACTATTCTGTTCAGTCTAGTGCTCTATATCTGGTCATCAACATACAGTAACTGTGTGCAGACTCATACAATTTCTTTTGATGAGACCAACAACAGAATATTTCGTTCCTAACATAAAAAAACTTAGTTGGACTTCAGAAGTTCTTCAATATTATCAACAGTACTAAGCTGTTTCTTACATCTAGTTTTGTAAAATTCACAGTTGTTTTTTCCTGTGCATTAGTGAATATTTCCATACAAGTTCCATGCATGCAGGGCTGTCTTCTTCCTGCCTTGTACCTACCTGCTTACTGACTCTCAGAACGTGGCTGTCCACTCTCTCAAAGACCTTGGAATCAGAGAACAGGTCCCTCCGGAGCTTCCTCTTCACAGGATTGGTTCTAGTGAAGACAGTTCCTTTCTCTCCCTCCCAAGATTTCAACCCAGACACCTCTGAGTAGACCTCCTTCTGGACCACGGAGCCTGACTCCTCCTTCTTCACGGTTGATTTCTTTACCACCCTTAAGGTTCGTGCACTCTCAGAGGACAGCTGCCGCTTGGTGGAGGGCCTCCCGTTGTTGCTGCTTTGTTCCTGTTGCACCACAGCCCCCCAGAACTCAAACAAGTTTCTCCTGGAGAGGACTCCTGGAGAGCAGGATGTGACGGGGGGGACAGTGCTTCTCTGCTCTTGGGCACTCTGGGCGGTTTTGACCTTGACCACAGTCCCCTGATGGAGAGCTGCTCTTCCATCTTTGCTGACAGTGGTGGTGTGCAGTTCACTCTCAAGGATGCTGTTTGTGACAGCTGACTTTTTCAAGGTGCTGGTTTTAGACCGTGGTTCAGGATTCTGGTTCTCTCTGTCATGTGGAGTCCTAGTGTAGGCCTCTTCTGTTAACTCTGTGTTGTTGTTGTTGTTGTTGTTGTTGTTGTTGTTGTTTGTTGTTGTTGTTGTTGTTGTTGTCATTGAGAGGACATTCATTTTTCAATTCCAAAGGTGTCTTTGAATCTGAAATCTTTGAAATCATTTGAAAGCTGTTGCTATTGCCCATCTTTGGTTGTCACAAACTGTAAAGAAAAAAAGGAAATTCCAACCTTTGATTTAACCCTACGTTCCCAATCAAGCAAGTCAGCAGCTTTTTTTTGCCTTTTGGGGTGGGGTGGAGGGAGGGGGGTGGGAGTTGGGGCATAGAAATTGAGAAAACAATGGTCCTCTTTCACAGTAATTTTCAAAACTAGTAATATTACAAAACTAGCAAGAGATATTCATGAAAAATATCTTAAATTAATATAATGAGTTATTTATTTAAGTTCTGTCAGTCATTTTGCTTGTATAAATATAAACTAGCAAGCTAAATAAGACTGTCTGTATGTCACACTTAAATTTTCACGTGTGCTTTATTTCTATTTTGCATACAAACAGAAAAAACTTCAAGATGTACAAGATCACTTAAATTCTCCATTGGGTTATAACTTCCAGCTAAGTTCATTGACTGGGAGACTGTGGAGTACCTCAGTCATTGTGCTTCATGATTGCTGCCTGCTCCCTCACAGTTGATCTGCTTGGGTGAATACAGGATGTGGAGCTGCACTATTACATTATGTGAAGGAGGCTTGCGCCACAAACCAGCAGTTCATTACTGAGTCACAGGCAGTTCTGTATTTTCCATCTCTATTATCCACTCACTAATGTACGTTTTATTAAAACAAGAGCACACATGGACCCTTTGTCTTGTTGTTAACCCCTGTTTAAAGCAGCAGAAGATAACAATATATTACCGACTAGATCTAAAGTTAAATCATTCACTCAAGTAAATGGCTGTCTGCACTCTGAAGAGCAGTACATTATCCATGCTGAATATCTAAGCAATGTCTACCCTCTGAAGAGCAGTACATCATCCATGCTGAATATCTAAGCGCTGTCTACCCTCTGAAGAGCAGTACATTATCCATGCTGAATATCTAAGCACTGTCTACACTCTGAAGAGCAGTACATTATCCATGCTGAATATCTAAGCGCTGTCTACCCTCTGAAGAGCAGTACATTATCCATGCTGAATATCTAAGCACTGTCTGCCCTCTGAAGATCAGTACATTATCCATGCTGAATATCTAAGCGCTGTCTACACTCTGAAGAGCAGTACATTATCCATGCTGAATATCTAAGCGCTGTCTACCCTCTGAAGAGCAGTACATTATCCATGCTGAATATCTAAGCGCTGTCTACACTCTGAAGAGCAGTACATTATCCATGCTGAATATCTAAGCACTGTCTACACTCTGAAGAGCAGTACATTATCCATGCTGAATATCTAAGCACTGTCTACACTCTGAAGAGCAGTACATTATCCATGCTGAATATCTAAGCGCTGTCTACCCTCTGAAGAGCAGTACATTATCCATGCTGAATATCTAAGCGCTGTCTACCCTCTGAAGAGCAGTACATTATCCATGCTGAATATCTAAGCACTGTCTACACTCTGAAGAGCAGTACATTATCCATGCTGAATATCTAAGCGCTGTCTACACTCTGAAGAGCAGTACATTATCCATGCTGAATATCTAAGCGCTGTCTACACTCTGAAGAGCAGTACATTATCCATGCTGAATATCTAAGTGCTGTCTACCCTCTGAAGAGCAGTACATTATCCATGCTGAATATCTAAGCACTGTCTACACTCTGAAGAGCAGTACATTATCCATGCTGAATATCTAAGCGCTGTCTACCCTCTGAAGAGCAGTACATTATCCATGCTGAATATCTAAGCGCTGTCTGCCCTCTGAAGAGCAGTACATTATCCATGCTGAATATCTAAGCACTGTCTACACTCTGAAGAGCAGTACATTATCCATGCTGAATATCTAAGCGCTGTCTACCCTCTGAAGAGCAGTACATCATCCATGCTGAATATTTAAAAAGATCTCAGTGTAATATGAACAAGAGACTGCATTTGTGGGAAAAATGTATACAGAGATTGCTTATATTTCCCTCAACTGACATCCTTTTTCACCCTGGGTTTAGCAGGGTATCTCATTTCAATATTTCCAGAATGCAGTAGTTAACTGTAGATATTTGTAGTCTGACATTTCTGTAGTCTGTGTCTCATATCAGAAATAAATCTCAAAGCAAGTATTTTACAAACTATTCAATTACACAACCATAGGTAAGTTACATATTTTTTTGTTAAATATATTTTTGCAGATTTTCATTTAGTGGCTTTAAAGCAGTATAATAACCACATAAAGCTGATTACATTCAGCACATGGCACATCTGTCTCCCAGAAACATAGAGCTGATCAAAGTACATAAACTGCAAGCAAGCACAGAACAATATGCTCAGCAAAAACATATACACACTGATACTCATTGTATGTGTGAGCTGTATGTATGCTCTCTATATGTATGTATATATATATATATATATATATATATATATATATATATATATATATATATATATATATATATATATATATGATATATAATAAACATAATATATATATATAATGTACATTATTTGCATATCTGTATATTAAATACCTGCAAATTATACATAAGGATTTGGAATATGTATATATAAAAACATATGATCTGCATTAACTTATCATAAGAAATGTGCTTAATTTCCTAATTGATTGATCAGATAATGCAATTTAGTTGAATGCATTAAGTGTAATGTATCAGAACAGCTTACCCTGTCTAACCAGCCTGTATATCTGTATCTCTATGTCTCTTGTTCTCGTTCCATCCCAGGACAGTGTGAGAACCTCTGCACCCCCAGGCTCGTTTTATAGCCCACCGGGTGGCCTGGGATTCACCCAGCCATCACACTGAAGAGATGACAGGCCTAAAAATACTACAAAGCAGCTGATAAGAGCTTTCAGATGAACTTTCCAGTGCTCCGTGAGGCCGGCATGCTAAAGCCTCCCTGAGGCCCAAGCCCTGAGGCTGGGTATGCTTGGAAGAGGAGCTGGAAGAGGGAGTCGTGCCAAGGTCAGTGCACTGCAAGGAAGGTGTGAGATTGCAGGGAGGCCAGCAGCATGGGGGTCTGTGCTGGTCTGTTGGTTCAGCCTAGGTGTGTAAACCCAGCAATTTTCCACAAAGTCATTTTACTAACTGGCAAAGTTTATAGACTGCTACTACACAACACTGCACACCCAAAAATATGCATATTCTCAATAGTGATTTTAACAGATTAGGTCAAATGTACACTGTGTAGAATTAAAAATTGCATTATAAACTGAAAAAAAAGAGCATTTCATAATGATACGGTTATGAGTCAATCTGAGTCAAAAGTCAAAGTATGAAACACATTCTAACTGGTTAAGGCAAAGCTTAGAAGGGTTGTTTTGAAAGACTGGGGATTTCAAATTGAGGAGAAAGCTGATGGTAAACACCTAATTGTACTACAAAGAAAAGACTGATGTAAATTCCAGCAATGACCAGACCAGGTGTATGTTTGCTGGTTTTCAGCTTGTGGTTTGCTGGTCATGCTGGTTCAGGTGTCTTGGTGCTGTGGTAAGGTACCTAGTTGAGCTGGCCCCTGAAAACGCAGATATAGTAAACATTCCTTTACTGTAAAACCTTGTCTGGGATTGGATATACATGCTGTGTACACAGTAAATATGTGTTCTTATTCCCAGCTCTTAAGACTAGGGTAAAACTAGATTCTAAATCACCTAGAATCTTAAGATTGAGAAAATAATAAAAACCTATATGAACATCATTTAGATCTTTTATTTAACGTCATGTAATCAAAGAAACTACAAAGTGATATCAAAGTCTATCGGGAGCCATAATAGTAGTGCAGTATTTCATGTTAGATTTCGAAATGTCCAGTTTTTCCATTTTTGTCAGTATTTGGAAAACTACAAGGCAGCATGTAATTCAATATGTTAGCTTATCATTATTCCAGGTGCCACAGGTGGAAGCTGAAGAAGGGCATATTCATAACCGAGGGGAGAAAAAGTTTTTTCACAGAAAGGGTAGTGAACTTGGTTAGGGTTTTTTTCTGTTTTTTTTCTTGAGTGATAAAGGACCACATTGACACCAAAGTGAGTGGGCACAGGTGGGCTGAATGGCCTTTTCTCATTCTTGAATTTCTTATGTTCTTATGTTTTTATTCAGCAGGTTTCATTTGACTTTATGAAGCCAAATTAATTATTTCTATAGGGTGGTGCAAAACTTTTGACCATCCCTTCATGCATATCATCCATGCATAACTGATATTTTTTGTGCAAGGTATATATGCCACATGAAAAAAAGAGAAGCGGTCCAGTAGTTTATTAGTCATCTAGAAGCTATGACCCTAACCCTTGGAGTTGTGTTAACTAGGACCATTGTCCTTGTGGAGCAAAAACGCAAAGACCTACGTTTATTATGTATTATAACATCAGCAGTATCTGTCTCTAGGATATTACCTTTGAGTTTGACATTTGCCTCTTTCTAGGGACAGGATGTACATTTCTCTTATCAGGAAGATAGTGAAAACTTTACGGCTTTCCTCAGTCCAAGAGGCTATTTAAACCAAAAGGTGTCACTTGTGCCACTCTGCAAACCCAGAGACTCACAGCATGTTTCCTTTATGAAATAAGAACATAAGAAGAACATAAGAAAAGTTACAGATGAGAGGAGGTCATTTAGCCCATCTTACTCGTTTGGTTGTTAGTAGCTTATTGATCCCAGAATCTCATCAAGCAGCTTCTTGAAGGATCCCAGGGTGTCAGCTGCAACAACATTACTGGGGAGTTGATTCCAGACCCTCACGATTCTCTGTGTAAAAAAGTGCCTCCTATTTTCTGTTCTGAATGCCCCTTTGTCTAATCTCCATTTGTGACCCCTGGTCCTTGTTTCTTTTTTTTCAGGCTGAAAAAGACATTGTCAATACCTTTTAGAATTTTGAATGCTTGAATCAGGTCGCCACATAGTCTTCTTTGTTCAAGACTGAATAGATTCAATTCTTTGCATATGACATTTCTTTTAAACCCAGAATAATTCTGGTCACTCTTCTTTGCACTCCTTCTAGAACAGCCATGTTCTTTTTGTAGCGAGGTGACCAGAACGGAACACAATATTCAAGATGAGGTCTTACTAATGCATTGTAAAGTTTTAACATTACTTCCCTTGATTTAAATTCAACTCTTTTCACGATATATCCAAGCATCTTGTTGGCCTTTTTTATGGCTTCCCTTATATACAATACTTTCTTATTGTCTAGATGAAAACATTTTCAAGTCAATTTAAACTCCTAGGTCTTTTTCATAGATTATTTCTTCAATTTCAGTATCTCCCATATGGTATTTATAATGCACATTGTTATTGCCTGCATGCAGTACCTTACACTTTTCTCTGTTGAATGTCATTTGCCATGTGTCTGCCCAGTTCTGAATCTTATCTAGATCATTTTGAATGACATTTGCTGCTGCAACAATGTTTGCCACTCCTCCTATTTTTTGTGTTTTTTATGTCATCTGCAAATTTAAGAAGTTTGTTTACTATACCAGAATCAAAGTCATTAATGTAGATTAGGAAGAGCAGAGGACCTAATACTGATCCCTTTGGTAATCCGTTGGTTACATCACCACTCCCTAATCAATATGCATGCCTTTCCTTGAATCCCTACTGCATTCAGTTTGAGAATTCATCTTTTACGCGGGACCTTGTCAAAAGCTTTCTGGAAATAAACCATGTCGTATACTTTGCAATTATTCATTATCGATGTTGCAGCCTCAAAAAAATCAAGCAGGTTAGTTAGACATGATCTCCTTTTCCTAAAACTACGTTGACTGTCTCCTAGGATACTGTTACCATATAGGTAATTTTCCATTTTGGATCTTATTATAGTTTCCATAAGTTTACATATAATGAACTGAACGATTTCTTTATGATAATCAATATCACAGTTATTGGAAGGGAGGAGACATGAAAAGGAGGAGTGATCACTTCTCTACACCATCTGTGCGGATGCACAGTTACTTTAACTGGATGATTCCATCAGCGACACATCGCTACACAGGTGTTTAAGAACAGCTGTTTCAAATCTCTTTTCATCTTATCCATTGTCTCTTTCCTTCATCATTATCTTCAAGCCTCCAGGCTGTCTTTGTCTTGACCACCTATGGAAGTTTGTTCTTCAGGCCGTCATCTTCTCCTTCAAGCCTTGATCTTTCTTGTCTTCCTCTTTGACACTCCTGCCAGCCTTTACAAGCCTTTGTCTTCTAACCCTACAGTCCCTTCCTGAATGCTGCTCAGTGCACCTTATCTTTGCTACAAGCAATCTGGAACCACAAAACTGTGATGCACTTTAAGAACAATATGACAAGGCTGCAATAATCTTCTATACTGGACCCGATCCTCAAAACTCATTGTTATCTCAAGACTGGTCTATAATTGTGTTACACTGAACATATCCATATACATTTTAGACATAAATATCTATGCATATTAAACCATTGAATACTAGTATGAGTTTATTTAAGGTTCTCTGCCGATCATTCAATCATTTTATTGGTCATAAGAACTTATTCATTTGAGCCAATGGTGACTAATATTAATTAGTTTTGTAAATCAATGTTAATTTCATAGCAGGTAGCCTTTTGTTTTATATGTGAGTGGATAAATGAAGTATTTACAAACCAATGTGCTGTTAAGCATATCAATAAAATTGTTACAACAGCCTGGAAGACCTGCTACTATAAAACCTTGCTGACCTTCTTTGAAGGAAGATTATGCTCTAAATTACTACTTGTGTAAAGATCCATCACATCCTCTCACCCTCTCCCACACACACAAACACACAGACTTGCTCTCCCACAGTCTAGCTCAGTTAATCATTTGCTCCAGGCTGCAGAAAATCACTAAGAAAGCATTTTTTTGATGGCTCAAATCTGATTGGCTGGGAGGGAGGTGCCTTTCATTTTGACATGTCTATACCTCCTTGTTGTCACCAACACCTGTGGGAGATCTTGGTTACATCTCCAGGGCAGTCAGGAGCACAGCTGGGACTACAGTGTGTGTGTGTGCGTGTGCGTGTGCGTGAGTGCATGCGTATGCGTGAGTACGTGTGTGTGCGTGCGTGTGTGTCCGTGTCTTACACCTCTCTGTCCCAATATTGATTCTTGCCCTCTACAAAGGAAGCAGCTGTTTGTCAGGCATGAAGATGGACACTGATTCCTCCAACATGGCTGGAGTGATTGTAAACCACTTTGCAGAAGGTAAGCGTGGATGATTTTATATTCACCAGAGAAATCCTATAACAAGGCAATGCATAGCGGTACAGCTTGAAATAGAATTCAGTTGTGTTTCCTTACAGGAAGTAAACTGTAAAATTATTTAAATTGACTATGTCACTAGGAATTATTCCCAGAAAAATAATAGAAAATATTAGAGTTTTCCACACACTAGTACTTTTAAATTGGCAGCACAGCAATCCTTAGCAATGCTTACAAATACACCGAGCCCAGTCAGATACAATTTTATACAATTATTTTCAGTATAGAAAGTACACAAAATGATCAGCCCTGTAATTTACAATAGGAGCACTAAACAATAGGTAGTTCGGGGAGAAATCTGGGACCAGTAAGACAAAGACTCCTATGCAGCATTACTAATTCCCACTTCCCTGTAAATCAGTATTCCTGAAGATTACTATGCGTTTACCTAGTCTGTATTATATTAGCCAATTTTATCTGACTCTGGCTACAAAGACAGGTCAGCAACCAGATCACCTTACTTAGAGGAAGCACCAGCTTGCTGTTACCTTTCCATCCTATTACTTTAGAGACCTGATAACACACGCAAGCTCCAAGGGCCAGAGCAGCACAATTATACACATGCTGTTTAACCACTCTGGGGTAACCCCTAAATGGCAAAATTATTAGCAATGCACCAAAACTGAAACAAAAAACACTCCAAGGTTTATTACTACTTCAACAGTTTGTTATTGTTGGTCAGATCTGCAGTACAACAGTACATAGCAGATCATATCAACACAAGTTTACGGTATATTTCTGTAACAATATTCTTACAGTGGCACCAGACATAATTTAGTTACCTGAAGTGTTTATATCAATAGTTTTGGTCATTCCTTATTTTAAGATTTTTCTTTTACTTTATTATATGTTAACTACTAGTGTACTAACATGTTAAATATTTTCATGATTAGTTAACATATCAGGGTAGATGTAAGTATAGGCACAGTGCAAATAATTGTGGATGCAAAATTCTAATTCCATTGCAGCCAAGTATTTTGTACTGCACCCTGTATAAGCTTAAGAGCAATGCAAATTACTCAACACACACAAATAACGATCTGCAAATATGATAACAAGGGTCTCAATGAGTCTATTTATTGGCCGCACTTGCAGAGTTAGGAGGACTGAGAGCAGTAGTCGTTGTATGACAAAGCAAAACAAAATGTTGGACGAAGGGCAGCAAAGTTTTCTGAGAAGGAGCTGAGAGTCCTTACGGCCTGATATGTATTGGCCTGCCCTTCATGCCATACAATATACATCCAGAAGTGTGCCCAGCACTCTGGAAGAGGTGGATTGGGCTATCCCTACAGACATTCAGAATGTGGTCTGAAAGGAAGCAGAGGCTGAGCAGCGCAGAGAACTGCAGCACTTTCACATGTGCAGGGATAGCAGTCCCTAGGTTGACACTGAGGTCTAGCTCATCCCTCAATTCAGCTATTAGGTCTAGGATGACCTGCGGAGTGAGATGATAATGCTTTAGCACCACATCCTCCAGCATCCCAAACAAAGTGACCCTGGGATTGAATATGCAGGGTCTTCATTGTCTTACCCTTCTCCTCTGAAGGTGTTCCTGTATCATCAATTGTCGCCAAATCATGAAGTGTATCACAGCAGCCACCCTGAAGCCAGTGACAGGTCTCTGCAGGTATTTGCTTTTATACAGCTCTTAGCTACTCTGTACCTCTTGTGCCATTGCTTGGTATGTATTTATTAATTCAGCAACTTTATTATATGTTTGATGGACTCCACGGCTTTCAAACCACTGAATCAGATCCACCAGTCCCTTGGCATGCGTTGCAATTAGGGAGAGTTGAGATTGTAAACTTTACACATCTTTAAGCAATTTCTGGAGGTCCTTTAACACTACAGTGTTTGGTGAAATGTGCATTTGCTTTTCCACGAAGCCTCCGTAAAAAGGGATGCATTTGGAATGATATTCAGCAGCAGAATACCAAGTGCCCCATTGTGTTATGCATGGCTCAGGTGGCAGCTTTATGGGTTTACAGTACAGCCTTCTAGTTAGATTGCTTCTGTCAGGTGGTCTTTAAAACATAGTTTTCTGCTTGGGCAATGTTTAAACAATTTTTCAACATTTGCAACCATCTTGTCGTGCATATTTACATTGACTATCCAGGGTTTATGTCACAACTGTGTCCTCACCAATTACTATTAAAGAAAATACCCACTATAGCTCATAATGTAATTATTAACCATAATAAACACAATACCTCAATAAGTACTAGTGATTCTGGCTTAATTATCCTTAGATTCATGATGAAAAGAGATTAACAAATAATATTATGTATGTTTAAGTATTTCAAATCAATCATAAATGTATATTTGTTATAGGACAAAAAGAAACCTAACAATCCAAATTATTATTACAGTTATTCATATTTTCAAAGGAAGAAGAATAAAGGTTAGGCTTCATAATTAAAAACATATGTATAAAGAAGAAACAAATTAAAACATTCAAGGAAAAGTAATGCATTGTTAAATGTTTATAGTAAATCTTTGATGTGCTCTCTGGTCATAGAGTTCTGCATTAGTGAAGCAGTCTTAATAGTTCATCACGTATTGTTTGGTTGAGTCACGTATTACATGCGCCAGCTTCCAAGTGGCTAAGTACACATGTACAATGTACAGCATCTAGTTGAATAGACGCACATTACGTATTGTGACGATTTCAATAGCATGGCTTCAGTTCAGTTACTTGTAAACACACCATATAAGTTTGATACTTGTTCTGTTGGTGTGATGTTTAAAACAAATTCTTCTTAACATGGTTGTCCTCTCTGTGGAAGTTAGTTTTGCAGCAGCGCAGTGCAGTATCTCTGTGAAGGCTGTAGGTAAAAGCTTTCGTTGTTCCAGAGGGAGCCTATTTTCTCCGGGACAGCTTTGAAGATTACATCATTAGGTTTTCGTTGAAGAACTTCAGAGTTTGATGAGTTGAGAGCAATGAGATTGAAGAAAGAGCGAATCCAGCGAGAATCTAGAGAGAGAGAGAGTGAAAATCCTTGTTTTGAGTTTAAATAACATGATGCAGAGGCGTTCCCTTGTACTGTAAACGAATCCTTGTCTGTCCTTCCATTGGTTCATAGTAGAGTAAGTGAATTTTATAGTTGATATGAATACATACTCTCCGTTTAATTGATCATTTCAACTTATTATGTACCATACAAACAGCCCGTCAGGACCTTCACATGTATCCCGATAAATATTGTACCACAAACAGCATATCGTGACATGTATCATATTGTGACATGTATCATATCGTGACGGTGTTGTATCGTTACACTCCTGCATGCAATTCAGAAAAAGAGAGATCAAGATGACTGTTCAGAAAAAGAGAGGTGAAGATGACTGTTCAGTGGTGGTGGGGTCAGCTGCACATCAGGTTGGCTCCTGTTGGCTGTAGCTGTGGCTCCTGGATTGAGCAGTTTCCCTCTGTGATGTTGCTGCCTTCTGTTGTTGTTTTTTCTTTTTTTATGAGATACTTCGCATCAGATGGCTTGTATTTGGTAATTCATATCAGATGGAAATGACACCACATCAATATTAACAATACAGTTTAATAGTAATCTTTATTATTATTATTATTATTATTATTATTATTATTATTATTATTATTATTATTATTATTATTATTAATAATAATAAACTATATATATTACAAAAAGAAAAAAAACATACATGGTGCTGTGTAGGTGCAAGCTGATTTTCACCCACTCAAGGTCATAGTGACTCTTAAGGCCATTCTGACCTCCAGTGGAAAGGATTTCAGAATGTATCGTGCAATCCACACTATTCTTTATTACTTGTGCAATCCACACTATTCTTTATTACTTGTGCAATCCACACTATTCTTTATTACTTGTGCAATCCACACTATTCTTTATTACTTGTGCAATCCACACTATTCTTTATGTATCATGCAATCCACACTATTCTTTTTGTATTTTCTGTTGGGTAATGGCAGCTTCTGCTTTGGGGCTACCAGCAGCCTGCCTTCCTGTTCTCATTCTCACTAATGTATTGGGGTTTGAACTGTCAGTGGTTATCTCTCATAAACATTTCACAAGGCATATCTAAAGTCAATAAACATTTCCTGCATAAAGACTGGTTTGCGGGTAATGAAACACACAAAGCAAAAGACTAAATGTGTGTGTGGTGTTGTATTATACACCTAAATGCGTGTGTGTGTGTGTGTGGTGCTGCATTATACAGATGAATGTGTGTGTGTGTGTGTGGTGCTGTATTATACAGATGAATGGTGCTGTATTATACAGATGAATGTGTGTGTGTGTGTGGTGCTGTATTATACAGATGAATGTGTGCGTGTGTGTGCGGTGCTGTATTATACAGATGAATGTGTGCGTGTGTGTGCGGTGCTGTATTATACAGATGAATGTGTGCGTGTGTGTGCGGTGCTGTATTATACAGATGAATGTGTGTGTGTGTGTGTGGTGCTGTATTATACAGATGAATGTGTGCGTGTGTGTGCGGTGCTGTATTATACAGATGAATGTGTGCGTGTGTGTGTGGTGCTGTATTATACAGATGAATGTGTGCGTGTGTGTGGTGCTGTATTATACAGATGAATGTGTGCGTGTGTGTGTGGTGCTGTATTATACAGATGAATGTGTGCGTGTGTGTGCGGTGCTGTATTATACAGATGAATGTGTGCGTGTGTGTGTGGTGCTGTATTATACAGATGAATGTGTGCGTGTGTGTGCGGTGCTGTATTATACAGATGAATGTGTGCGTGTGTGTGTGTGTATTATACAGATGAATGGTGCTGTATTATACAGATGAATGTGTGCGTGTGTGTGTGGTGCTGTATTATACAGATGAATGTGTGCGTGTGTGTGCGGTGCTGTATTATACAGATGAATGTGTGCGTGTGTGTGTGGTGCTGTATTATACAGATGAATGTGTGCGTGTGTGTGCGGTGCTGTATTATACAGATGAATGTGTGCGTGTGTGTGCGGTGCTGTATTATACAGATGAATGTGTGCGTGTGTGTGCGGTGCTGTATTATACAGATGAATGTGTGCGTGTGTGTGCGGTGCTGTATTATACAGATGAATGTGTGCGTGTGTGTGCGGTGCTGTATTATACAGCTGAATGTGAATGTGTGCGTGTGTGTGCGGTGCTGTATTATACAGATGAATGTGTGCGTGTGTGTGCGGTGCTGTATTATACAGATGAATGTGTGCGTGTGTGTGCGGTGCTGTATTATACAGATGTGTGCGTGTGTGTGCGGTGCTGTATTATACAGATGAATGTGTGCGTGTGTGTGCGGTGCTGTATTATACAGCTGAATGTGTGCGTGTGTGTGCGGTGCTGTATTATACAGCTGAATGTGTGCGTGTGTGTGCGGTGCTGTATTATACAGATGAATGTGTGCGTGTGTGTGCGGTGCTGTATTATACAGCCGAATGTGCGTGTGCATGTATTATACAGCTTCTAAATTCTGGCTGTCAAAGGTGAATGTAGACATTTTTAAAGGAGTTGATTACAATATAACTGAATATAATTACAATATAAAGTAGCTGCAGGTATTTTTTAATGTCCCCCTGTGCGTTAGTGCAGTTTGCAATCACTCTTGTTGTATTTTCTCACACATATTGTCAAGCAGTTTTGATCAAAGTTCAGCGTTGCTCTTGTTTTTCTTGTCCACTGCTGTACAGACATGTGTAACCCAGGGTAGATCAGCTGAAGTGTGTTTATAACAGTAAGAGACAGAGCCTTCTAGTCCACATCTGTGTATTGCCAGCAATGTAACACTTTCATTATAAATAAATAAATAAATAAATAATAAATAAATAAATAAATAATAATAATAATAATAATAATAATAATAATAATAATAATAATAATAATAATAATAATAATAATAAGCATGTGCACTGGCTTTATAGGTAAAATGTTTCTTGAGCAAAAGAATGATATAGTTACATAACTGTGTCTCATCTCTCAACATGATAAACACAATACATAAAAAACCCCAAAATCACAACAGGACCTCTGCAAAGGTAAAATCAATTTCTATAGATAATAGATACTTGACTTTCTGCCCACTGTGTTTTTCTCAGTGGAGTTTGAGAAGAGTGCATGTTTATTATTCTGGATAACTATAACTGAATGGAAACTGCTATGAATGCAACATTGGATAATTGCTACACTTTGTACAGTAGCCTGGTCTACCGGCACCTGCTTGCACTTCCCTCAGCATTGCTGACCTGCTTGTACACCATTAAGGGGCAGTGTAACACATCACACCACTCTGCCCACTCACGAAGGCAGTAACTGTCCTGCTGTCTGGGATGCAGTTACAATGCAATTAAAGTGAGTTTCAATTGCAGTTACAATGGAGAAGATTAGTGGGTCAATTTTGCACCAATCTTCACCGAACATCCATGTACACTCCATGTACACTTTGGATTGCATTTGACTAAAATCCGATAAACTCTTGATGTTATAATAATATTTTGAACCCTGCAGGTGCTGTGTAATGAAATAAAAGTTTCTGGATGCTTGTGCTCCTCACTTAACCTTATCGACCTTGAATTAAAAGATGATGCTAATGTCAAGAACTTGTTATACAGATGCACCATGCAAATGCTTTGCTTAGTTTTCTTATTTTCCATTCGTCTCTAGGTTAGGTTCAGAGCACACTGTCTCCTTCACAGCCAAATATTTATCTAAAAGTTGTTCCTAAGAAAGACAGATTGGAGCTCTTATTTTCTCATGTGTTTTCCAAAAGAGTGCTGTGGCCCTTTGTATACATGTATGTCCAGGATTACCTTTGTCTGACAATGGACGGTCAAAGGTTGTGCTTCACTCCCTTGCAGTAAACAATAGGACCCTGACAATTTCCTGCCCCAGCCCACCCCACCCTCCAGCAGATCTCCAGTCTGCAATGTGTGCCTGTTAAGCACTCCCACCCTGGCTGAGAAAAGGACACGGATGTGTGGTTTTTGCTGCTAGCATGTTACTGCAGACTCCAATGCTTACAGCAATTAGTATGTCATTAATACGTGGTTTCATTAATGCCATGAGGAGTCGTTTTCTGCCAGGCCAGTAGTCTTGAGTTCTGTGATTTCAAAGCAAGTGCAAAGTTGACCCACATTTAGTCTAGAAAGGCTCACTTTTAAAAAAAAAAATACAAGTAGTGAGAAATAACTTAAACCAATAATATGATGTTCTTATCTCCAACTTGTAATTCCATGCATTTTTTTATTTTTTATAATATAATTATGTAGCGTGCATCTGAAAGCACTTAAGGGGCTGGCATAAAGGTGCTTGAGGTACATGCATGCATGCTGTAGCTTCTTTAGCCAATGTAGTAAATGGGCTTGTGGTACTGGCACATAATAAGGCACAGGGAAAACAATTAAAGGAGTGCCTCTGCAGGCTCTGCTGAAGCCCAAATGCACGTATGACATGGTTTACTACTTTGTCAGCGATATACTGTACTGTGCTGTCAACCATGTGTGTTATCATGCTTTTTTACCACACAAGAGTTCATCACTTCCACCATCACTCCCCGCAGTGCTGGAACCAACCTTCATACATGACACCAGCCAACCAGAGACTGTTTTACTGACTAGCAATAGACCAACCATTTGCCCTCCTGATGTTACGCCAGATAAGAACATAAGAAAGTTTACAAACGAGAGGAGGCCATTCGGCCCATCTTGCTCGTTTGGTTGTTAGTAGCTTATTGATCCCAAAATCTCATCAAGCAGCTTCTTGAAGGATCCCAGGGTGTCAGCTTCAACAACATTACTGGGGAGTTGATTCCAGACCCTCACAATTCTCTGTGTAAAAAAGTGCCTCCTATTTTCTGTTCTGAATGCCCCTTTGTCTAATCTCCATTTGTGACCCCTGGTCCTTGTTTCTTTTTTCAGGCTGAAAAAGTCCCTTGGGTCGACACTGTCAATACCTTTTAGAATTTTGAATGCTTGAATTAGGCCACCACGTAGTCTTCTTTGTTCAAGACTGAACAGATTCAATTCTTTTAGCCTGTCTGCATATGACATGCCTTTTAAGCCCGGAATAATTCTGGTCGCTCTTCTTTGCATTCTTTCTAGAGCAGCAATATCTTTTTTATAGCGAGGTGACCAGAACTGCACACAATATTCAAGATGAGGTCTTACTAGTGCATTGTACAGTTTTAACATTACTTCCCTTGATTTAAATTCAACACTTTTCACAATGTATCCGAGCATCTTGTTCGCCTTTTTTATAGCTTCCCCACATTGTCTAGATGAAGACATTTCCGAGTCAACAAAAACTCCTAGGTCTTTTTCATAGATTCCTTCTCCAATTTCAGTATCTCCCATATGATATTTATAATGTACATTTTTATTTCCTGCGTGCAGTACCTTAAACTTTTCTCTATTAAATGTCATTTGCCATGTGTCTGCCCAGTTCTGAATCTTGTCTAGATCATTTTGAATGACCTTTGCTGCTGCAACAGTGTTTGCCACTCCTCCTACTTTTGTGTCGTCTGCAAATTTAACAAGTTTGCTTACTATACCAGAATCTAAATCATTAATGTAGATTAGGAATAGCAGAGGACCTAATACTGATCCCTGTGGTACACCGCTGGTTACCACACTCCATTCTGAGGTTTTTCCTCTAATCAGTACTTTCTGTTTTCTACATGTTAACCACTCCCTAATCCATGTACATGTGTTTCCTTGAATCCCAACTGTGTTCAGTTTGAGAATTAATCTTTTGTGCGGGACTTTGTCAAAAGCTTTCTGGAAATCTAAATAAACCATGTCATATGCTTTGCAATTATCCATTATCGATGTTGCATCTTCAAAAAAATCAAGCAAGTTAGTTAGACACGATCTCCCTTTTCTAAAACCATGTTGACTGTCTCCCAGGCCACTGTTACCATATAGGTATTTTTCCATTTTGGATCTTATTATAGTTTCCGTAAGTTTGCATATAATAGAAGTCAGGCTTACTGGTCTGTATTTACCTGGCTCAGTTTTGTTTCCCTTTTTGTGGATCGGTATTACGTTTGCAATTTTCCAGTCTGTCGGTACCACCCCTGTGTCAAGAGACTGCTGCATGATCTTGGTTAGCGGTTTGTAAATTACTTCTTTCATTTCTTTGAGTACTACTGGGAGGATCTCATCCGGCCCAGGGGATTTGTTTATTTTAAGAGCTCCTAGTCCCTTTAACACTTCTGCCTCAGTTATGCTAAAGTTATTTAAAACTGGATAGGAACTGGATGACATGTGGGGCATGTTGTCAGTATCTTCCTTTGCCCAGTATCTTCCTTCAACGCCCAGTCAATCCCTTAGCTGACTTTAAGGAGGGTATTCACTACTTGAGTAATTCCAAGGAGTAGGGAATGGAGATTGAATGCACTTTGGCTAGCTCTTACTTAGCTCTCGTCCTTCAAAAACCCAAGCACTGCATAGAACCAAGCAAATCACACTGCAAGGAAGGCCTGCTGTCGGCAGCTCCTCCAGGGTCCTAGTGATCCCTTAGAGGAAATGTAGTTGTCATTAAATTGAGTTGTGTTCCACCTCCTAACAACTTTACAAATCTTGATAAAATGTCACAGAACAGTACAGTTGATATTAATTGGATATTAAGTGCCCTTGTGATCAGAGGCTAGGGGTGTTCTGGCTCTCTCTATTCAGTGAGAGACTCATTCAACAAAGTAAACATTTTTTATATAAACTATATTCATGGCAGTTTTCTCCGGTTGCATGCTCAGCACTTTTAATCACACTCACCGCTTCCTTATCTCTTTGTTTTCCTGACACAGCGAGTTCTTGATCCTGACCTGCCCAGTCTTTGCCCTTTACTGGCAAGCTTTAATCAGTTTCCTTCTGGCTTCTTCTGCTTTTAGTTGCTTTATATATATATATATATATATATATATATATATATATATATATATATATATATATATATATATATTGTTCCAGTTTTCATTTTTTTTTTTTTTTTTAATTATTGGACTAACACCCATCAACGACAGTATTTGTTTTTTCCTATGCTTTGAAGGTATTCATACATTATTAGGTACAACATTTAGTTTAATTTGATCAGCTTTTACTGCTGTGATAAACCACCACTGGATTTACAGCACCGTGGGATGCACCTGGATTGTGTCAGCTATAATGTTTCTAGACCAGACTGGAATGTCATTGGTACAGCACATTAATAAGAGAGAGAAAGCTACTATACACAAAAAAGATATATTTCGTATATTTGGGTGGTAGTTTAGTTTAGGTCAGATTATTCACTTTGTGCTGCAGGGCCAGCACAGAGACACCTCAATAGTGCAGTACTAATGCAAAGAGAGACTTAAATAGTCCATACTCAACAAACCATAATACAAATATAACACTGAAATAATTCCAAACAACCCAGACCTCCAGGCATATGAGCCGAGCAGGACAGCAGCACATGTGTGAGCTACGTCTCTTCAAAGCCAAACAAATACTTTACTGGTTAAAAAAACATTAAAAAACCTGCATGTTTCGAGCATGGTCTGCCATGTTTTCACTGATGCTTTATTATACCTTACTATGCTTTTACAATGGTAATGGGTACAGGTTAAAGAGCATTGCCTAACTATAAATATTGCCGGGCTAACAAGCATGCCATAGGCAAGACATCAGGCATCTCTCTGGGGGCAAAAATGACCCTTGCTTCAGCTGATGCAGCAATGCCACTTTAAACAGCTGAGGGATCATTTAATCATCCACTAGTTTTGCATTTATGTCTAACCAGAAACAAGCAAACAGCAACAATTATTTAAAAGAAAAAAAAAAGTTTTAACTACGCTCTGAAGGTCATTCATAAAGAATCTACCCCAGTGTGGACATAAAAAAAAAAAAACAAACTGATGCTCAGAGACTTCAAGTAAGTAGAGGGGTGCAAAGTTACTGTCTTGTGCGGTGGTGAATGCTTTATGGATTTTGCAGTAGGATGCAATAAATATACTTTTTTTTTTTTTTTTTTAAGAGCTGACACTGTCAATATATCATATCACTATTGAGATGCACCTGTGCTGGCTCTGCGGGCACAAAGTGTATAAAGTAAATTGCTGGGTTGCAAGCGACCACTATTTGCATGTTCATTTTTTGCAAGCCCCCATGTGGAGTGCCATGCCCAGTAACAGGAGAGATTTGAATGTTAGGACAGGGGAGATAATATCCCAAACTGCCAGACAGGGGCATGGCTCACAGTGATGGTGCCTCTACTAGCATACTAGAGCTCAGAGGGGGTTAGCAGCTGACTACCACAGCTGACTACCTCTCAGGAGGGGGATACATTTGTGTAGCTTAAGGGACCTTAAAGCACACCTTGTATACACAAGAAGCTAAGGACTGCAGGAAACTGTGATATACAATAGCAACTTAAGAGATGGTTAAAAAAAATCGATATATTTTAAGCCTGATACAAACATATATTTCCAACTGTTGCAGCATTCGATTGTGGATTCCGGAGAGGAGAGCATATTAGCTCTGTCAGTCCTGCAGGTTAGGGAAGCAAAACCAGCAGGTAATGTTTCTCCTAATCGTGCCACAGCAGCAACAACAGCTCTCGATTTCCTAGAAGAGGGACTTGGCTTAGCTGAGGGATTGGAGGACCCCACTGAACCTTCAGTCCTCCTGAGCTGTGTGGGGAATTGCTGAATTGAGAGAACATTATTGGACAGTCTAAATTGGGAGAAAATTAGGGGTAACCTTTAGCACAGAAAAATATCAATATCCTCAATTAAAGTAAAAAGATTGAGGATAAATATTATTAAGAAGTTGAACAAACGTGACTCAGCGGTATCGGAAACTGAATCTGTTAGGCAAAATGAAGTTTGCAGGGGAACAGACATTTAATGTCTGTAAAAAAGCAGGTCATGTGAAAGGTTTTATTGCTTTTGTTCATTTTGTAGCATGCTGTGTTGCATGTTTTAATAATACGACGTAAAGCTGTTTGCTTCAAGGTACTCTAAGAAAGAGTGCACAGTAAGAGTGCTTTTGAAGGCTGTATAACTGTTATAAATAATTATAAAACTTTCAGATTTTCCCCACATCTCTAAATAATCCTTATTCATATCATAGCACTTCCCAAATTTAGAACAGAACCTTATTAATGGTCCCTGCATTCTCTCAAGGAAGTAGAGTCAGTTACATATTCTGTATAATAAACAATAACAGAGATTCTATAAGTGGGTAAACAACAGTGTCAATCATTGAGAGCAGACTTGCCTAGCTGCTTCTTACCCAGATACCCCCCTTCCTGAATCAGCCTGAAGCAGTGCAGGCACTGGGACCCAGAAGAGAGTCTCCTCTGCCCCTCCTTGCCTGCCTGCCTGCCTCCTAGCCTTGCACACTTTGCATTGAGTAACAAAGGCGGGCAGTTTCATTTTGGCACTGAGAGAGATCCTACAGTGACTCAGGTAGTGATGGAAGTGATGGCAATGTTGCTCTGACTGAGGAGTTTAGGAATGATGATGATGATGATGATGATGGGTTGACTGGGGGATCCTCACACCAGCACCATGGAATCCATTACTGTTCTTCACTTTGAGCCTTCCGGTAAGACTATTACATTGCACAGGATTACAGCTGTATCATAGTACAGCATTTTACAAGTGTGCCAGGAGATCTCGTGATTAACCTGAGCACAGCACACGCTTAGCTTTTGACATACGCCTCCTGTTCAGAAGGGGTGGTGGCGGTAGACCAGATGTATCACTTGCCTAGCTGCTAAATGATTTCCATTGAACAAAAATTGAGACTTTAGTTCACGCAGTCTTGTTTTGTTTCATCTACAGTAGCATAATTTCCACCAACCTAGAACAAAGCCCAACTGCTCATTAATATGAAGCAGATGTGCTTATCTCTTCTGTGTCAATGTGGTTTTTAAATCTGGTAAATAAAAGCTGTTCTGAGGTTTACTGCTTTGCATAACGTGAGTCATGACAGATCCGCTAGAGCCATCATGCTATTGATCACCCTAACCAGAGGAAGACAGCAGAGAGGCACAAACATACCTTCCATACTGGCTTATTAAAGACAGTGGTTTATTCAATTATTACATGCTTAGAGATGTTGGGTTTTGAAGTCTATAATAATCAATATTGATATTGCACAGACGTTTATTTTCTTTACGTTAATGTTAACATCCGTTTAATTTGCCAATTTATCTTTAGCACCATAGCAAAGATGTTATGCAGCACAAGATGCTCAATGTAAGCTTTGCATGCAATATGGCCTACAGCTCTTTGGGGGACTCACCCCCAAACCAAATGGCTGCAGTGGTTGGAATAAACTATGTGCATTCTCTTTTCTCTGGGGTTGAATTGATTGTTCCAGATTGTTTAGTAAGAAATAAAAAGGGAAAAAATATATCTGACTGGTTCTGGGTGTTTTCTTGGGTGGAGGGAAGTAAGGGGGGAAAGTTAGCATGGTCCCCAAGAATTTTTTTTAAATGAACTTGGTAGTTTAAAATGATGTTGGCCACCCCCCACTTTTAGAAATGCTCTGGCACTGTTGAATTCACTTCAACACCCTGCTTCTCACTTCTATGTTTCTCAAACGTATTACAGCAAAATGTACAGCTGAACTACAAAGCCTGGTTTTACTGTAGTGTTACTTTAATACGATTATTCTTCAAGGTGGTTTTAACAGGAAGGAAAAGGAGGAGCGTGGAACAACCTTAAGACTCATCAATTTTTAAATGTGTGCTGCTAAACTTAAACGAATTGATAAGCATATTATTTCCGGAGAGCTGCTGCAAGCACATTTAAAAAAAAAAAAAAAAAAAAAATTGAATGTCTGTTTTTGATTTTGATTGTCGAAACTCTATATAGGAATCCTTTTATATTGAGTTATATATTGGTTTATGTTTCATATTTTGGTAAATTAGATGTATGCTTTTTGATAGCTGATGATCAGCTGGCCTTTAGAGAGAGAGAAATAAAAATCAGGAACTTTTAAAAATGTAACCCTATCACAGTGTATTTATAGTGGTGTAAATTGCATCCATCTTCACCAAGGAAATTAGCCCAGTCCACAATCAGTCATTTTTGGCCTCACGAGTTGTGATTGCCATTAGTTTTATTTTAAGATATATGCTTACATTATTGTGGCTGGTTTCTGCATACAAAGGTAAACAAGGCTTGTATCAGCACTGGGTGCTAGGCAGCCTCCTGCTTCTGGCTACTGTCCCTTCTCTCAGCGATTGAGATTCATCCCCCTTGTTTCTCTGAACTACCTCAGATTGAAGTCAAATCAATTAGAATATCAGCTGGGAGCTGACCAATCAGCATCACTCCCAACAGACATTCCACACATGGAAATGAACAGCCTAATAACTTTCTAAGGCTTAAAGTTGACCCTTTCCTGGGTTCAGTAAACACACACATTTTACAACACTATTGAATCTACCGATATGGGAGATAGTCAGCATGATTTTAGGAAAGGGAGATTGTGTCTAACTAACCTGCTTGATTTTTTTGAGGATGCAACATCGACAATGGATAATTACAAAGCATAAGACCTGGTTTATTTAGATTTCCAGAAAGCTTTTGACAAAGTCCCGCATAAAAGATTAATTCTGAAACTGAACGCAGTAGGTATTCAAGGAAATGCATGCAAATGGATTAGGGAGTGGTTAACATGTAGAAATCAGAAAGTACTGATTAGAGAAGAAACCTCAAATGGAGTGAAGTAACCAGTGGTGTACCAAAGGGATCAGTATTAGGTCCTCTGCTATTCCTAATCTACATTAATGACTTTGATTCTGGTATTGTATGAAAACTTGTTAAATTTGCAGACAACACAAAAATAGGAGGAGTGGTAAACACTGTTGCAACATCAAAGATTATTCAAAATGATCTAGACAGCATTTACAACTGGGCAGACGCATGGCAAATGACATTTAATAGAGAACAGTGTAAGGTACTGCATGCAAGCATTCAAAATTGTCATTATAAATATCATATGGGAGATAATGAAATTGAAGAAGGAATCTATGAAAGACCATAGAGTTTATATTGACTCAGAAATGTCTTCATCTAGACTATGTGGGGAAACTATAAAAAAAGGCCAACAAGATGCTCATATATATATATATATATATATATATATATATATATATATATAATATATATATATATATATATATATATTATATATCAACACACACAACATAAAATCACAAGAACAAACACTGTTTACTAGTGAGGGGTTTTCAGTCCGTCATATGGATTTCCTGCATCCACTAGGGCCAGAGTGTTGTAGGTTGGGTTAATAGCCGATACAGGACTCCACTGTGCAGTGCCAGCTGTGGGAACACAAAGCCACTTTTTAAGGAACAGTCTTGAAACCTGGTTTGAGGTGTGCCATGCAGTGGCCTACAGGGTCAGCAACCCCCCAAGGCCCAACTCTCAGCCACTCAGAGAGAGGGAAAGCCAACACACCCTCTTCCCCACCTCTCTGTGTCACTGCCAGATATACGAGGCTGCTGCCCCCTTCCTGCAGAACCATGCATGCGCCAAACAGTCAGCACAGATCTCCCCTGTTACACGTGATCATTTTTATTCGTTACTGTTGTGTACAGAACATATCTCCCCTGTTACACAGTCTTTAATTAACTCCTGTTTTTCATTCACATTTTACTAAACAAGAACCAAACAAATTGAGAGTGGTTAAGGATCTTCTCGTCCAAACTGTCAGATGCCTCCTCATGACACTTGAGTCAATCTCAAATGTATTTTAACAAGAAACTATTTGAACAAGCACTCAACCAAAATCTGAAAGATTCAATATTTAAAGAGTTTATTACAAACTTATCAGCAGGAAATCTAAGCCTGTACAGTTTGGGAAAGAAGTCAATTAACCAAACATTTATTTTATCAAAAGACAAAACAGCCAACCTAAGTAATAAATTAGAGGTTGATTATATAAACATAACCTGCTCTCTACACATTCATTTACTCCAATTCATAGTTTACCAAATTGGATTTCAAAACCCCAGTCAGCATGGTTTTAGGAAAGGGAGATCGTGTCTAACTGCTTGATTTTTTTGAGGATGCAACATCGATAATGGATAATTGCAATCAAATTTTCAGAATAATAGCGATCAACTCTGAGCGGATCCAAACTCATCTGTAACAATTACTGTAATAAAGATGCTGGCCTAAAAAGTAATGAAGCTTTATTTTGTTCAAACTGGATTAGTTACACCATAACATAAATATGCTATCTATTTTTACAATTGGACTATGGGTACTTAACATTCTACAGCAAATGTCCTGCTAAAAGTTACATGATATTATGTTAATCATGGATTAAGGTTAACTGGAGCACTACAGCATGTATTGATGAAACAAAACCCTTAGATTTAATTGTTTTTCAGACTTCTACTAAAGCTTCTAAAATGCCCTACAGCCCCAAGTGGCGCTCTAGTTAACGAACAGTAGATAGAACTCTGGAACGGAGTGCTGCAGCATTAAAACGGCTCATTTATAAAAGCTAAATGCTAATGTTTCAAGGCTGCAGTATAAGAGACAACAGACATATTGTTCTGAGTAGATGTCCTGCTTTTAATCTCCTACTAGCAGCCAGGCTGGGGAGGATGTATAAATCTATATGTGTTACCAGAAACTTGGAGTACCCAGATAAAAGAGGTTGTATGGGCCCCATGCTCTTGATCGAACGTCAACAACAGCCAAGTAGTGGAGGTGACTGGGTGTTGAACTCTTTCGATCACCAGAGTAGCTTCAGGTTAGTCATGTGGGGTGGCCGAGGAGAAACATCAATGTGGCTAGATATGCCATTCAATACACCCCTTGAACCCCAGGCTAGTGCTAAAATATTTAAACTGACTGCACCTATATGAAAATGACCTATATGGTAACAGGATCCTGGGAGACAGTCAGCATGGTTTTAGGAAAGGGAGATCGTGTCTAACTAACTTGCTTGATTTTTTTGAGGATGCAACATTGATAATGGATAATTGCAAAGCATATGACATGGTTTATTTAGATTTCCAGAAAGCTTTTGACAAAGTCCCGCACAAAAGATTAATTCTCAAACTGAACGCAGTAGGGATTCAAGGAAACACATGTACATGGATTAGGGAGTGGTTAACATGTAGAAAACAGAAAGTACCGATTAGAGGAAAAACCTCAGAATGGAGTGTGGTAAACGATGGAGTACCACAGGGATCAGTATTAGGTCCTCTGCTATTCCTAATCTACATTAATGATTTAGATTCTGGTATAGTAAGCAAACTTGTTAAATTTGCAGACGACACAAAAGTAGGAGGAGTGGCAAACACTGTTGTAGCAGCAAAGGTCATTCAAAATGATCTAGACAAGATTCAGAACTGGGCAGACACATGGCAAATGACATTTAATAGAGAAAAGTGTAAGGTACTGCACGTAGGAAATAAAAATGTACATTATAAATATTATATGAGAGATACTGAAATTGGAGAAGGAATCTATGAAAAAGACCTGTGAGTTTTTGTTGACTCAGAAATGTCTTCATCTAGACAATGTGGGGAAGCTATAAAAAAGGCTAACAAGATGCTCGGATACATTGTGAAAAGTGTTGAATTTAAATCAAGGAAGTAATGTTAAAACTGTACAATGCACTAGTAAGACCTCATCTTGAATATTGTGTTCAGTTCTGGTCACCTCGCTATAAAAAAGATATTGCTGCTCTAGAAAGAGTGCAAAGAAGAGCGACCAGAATTATTCCGGGTTTAAAAGGCATGTCATATGCAGACAGGCTAAAAGAATTGAATCTGTTCAGTCTTGAACAAAGAAGACTACGTGGTGACATAATTCAAGCATTCAAAATTCTAAAAGGTATTGACAGTGTTGACCCAAGGAACTTTTTCAGCCTGAAAAAAGAAACAAGGACCAGGGGTCACAAATGGAGATTAGACAAGGGAATTCAGAACAGAAAATAGGAGCCACTTTTTACACAGAGAATCATGAGGGTCTGGAATCAACTCCCCAGTAATGTTGTTGAAGCTGACACCCTGGGATCCTTCAAGAAGCTGCTTGATGAGATTTTGGGATCAATAAGCTACTAACAACCAAACGAGCAAGATGGGCCGAATGGCCTCCTCTCGTTTGTAAACTTTCTTATGTTCTTATGTTCTTATGATATTGTGTGTCATCTTGTGTACAGTGAGATGCATGCATTGAGGTAACCTGGAATGAGACAATTTCTTTGAAGTATTGTAGAGCTAGCTGGAATGAAAGGCTGCTAAATGATGGCCAGAACAATCTAATAAACATTACTATCTCAGAAAATCCAGTCACAGAGAGAACAGTCCTGACCGTAAGAACATAAGAACATTTACAAGTGAGAGGAGGCCATTCGACCTATTTAAGCTGTCCGGGTTCCTCGCAGCATCTGATTGATCTCAGAACTTTGTCAAGATAGGCCCTAAAGGATCAACAACATGACTAGATGACCCATTCCATCCTCTCATCATCACATGTGTGAAGAAGTGTCTCCTTCCATCTGTCCTGAGTCTATCTGCACTTAATTTACTGTACTTAATTTAATTTACTAATGACATTTCATTAAGGGATCCTAAGACTTATCATTAACAATTTGTTCCAAAATGACCCCATTGATAAGACCATCCCCAGGACGTGTCTCTTCATTCTGTAATAAACACCTAATTAAGGAATTAAAGTGTGAGTATAGTACAGAGGGGGGTCTTGTGTGACTAATCATACAGTAAAGAGGGGGTGTTGTGTGACTAATCATACAGTAAAGAGGGGGTGTTGTGTGACTAATCATACAGTAAAGAGGGGGTGTTGTGTGAATAATCATATAGTAAAGAGGAGGTGTTGTGTGACTAATCATATAGTAAAGAGGGGGTGTTGTGTGACTAATCGTAAAGAGGGGGTGTTGTGTGACTAATCATATAGTAAAGAGGGGGTGTTGTGTGACTAATCATATAGTAAAGAGGGGGTGTTGTGTGACTAATCGTATAGTAAAGAGGGGGTGTTCGAGCATAAACTGCTCGTTTCAGGTCTTGACACAACATCTAGTACATATAGTACTAGATCTCAATGGGGTTTAGGCCTGGACTTTGACCAGGCCTTTCCAAAACTTTAAATTTCTTGTTCAACCATTCTGATGTAGACTTGCTTGTGTGTTTCGAATCACTGTCTTGTTGCATGACCCAGCTGCACTTCAGCTTCAGCTTCAGCTCATGGACGGATGGCCTGACATTCTCCTGTAGAATTCTCTGATACAGAGCAGAATTCATGGTTCCTTCAATGATGGCAAGTAGTCCAGGTCCTGATGCAGCAAAGCATCCCCAAATCATGACACTACCACCACCATGCTTGACCATTGGTATCTTATTGTGGAATGCAGTGTTTGGTTTTTGCCAGACATAACGGGGCCCATGTTGGCCAAAAAGTTCGACTTCTGTCTCACCTGTCCATAGAACATTGTTCCAGAACTCTTGAGGATCATCCAGGTGCTTTTTGGCAAACTTGAGACGAGCATTTATGTTCTTAGTGAGCAGTGGTTTCTGCCTTGCTACTCTGCCATGAATCCCATTTTTGCCCAGTGTCTTTCTGATGGTGGAGTCATGAACACTGACCTTAGCCGAGGCGAGAGAGGCCTGCAGATCTCTGGAGTTTGTTCTAGGGTTCTTTGTGACTTCCTGGACGATTTTATGCCTTGCTCTTGGAGAGATTTTGGCAGGACGGCCACTCCTGGGAAGATGCACTACTGTTCCAAACATTCTCCATTTGGATGATATGGCTCTGACTGTGGATTGGTGGAGCCCCAGAGCCTTAAAAATGGCTTTGTAACCCTTTCCAGACTGATAGGCATCAACAACTTTTTTCCAGTGGTCTTCAGGAATTTCTTTTGATCGTGACATCATGTGCCTCTAGAACTTGTTGGCTGACAACTTCACTCTGAATGTAAGGAACAAAGTTAATCAGATTTATATTGGGGCTGTCCCAAATCAGGCTTGATTGTTAACCAAAGTATTCAAAAAGCTGACCCTAATTATCCCTTTAATTGGATTGAGTTAACTAGGGGGGCAATAACTTTTTCACACCTGAAGATTGCAAGTTTGATTACCTTGCACACCAAACAAATAAAAGAAACACCAAACTTTGGTGCCATTTTTTCTCTCAGACTCCCTATACCCCCTAGACTATATACTACTACAACCCACAAAAAGATCGACCAAATTCAAAAATGTAAATGAAAAATGTAGAAAATCAGATAGGGGGCAAATACTTTTTCACAGCACTGTAGCTCTTGGTTTTGGAACAGGGTGTGAGGGCATTGAGTGAAATCCCACAGTAAACAACTTTTGTCCATTAGTGCAAGCAATTATTTATTTTATGTCTTTTCATTGTTCTATAAACTGAATGTGTGTGCCCGTCATGCAGAGAGCAGTGCACCCTCCATCTGACAAGTTCATAAAGCAGACGCTGACGAACAATTGTGTGATCAGACTTTTGTCTAATTTCTTTTCGTGTTGTTTTTTTTGTTTGTTTGTTTTTTAATTTGTTTTAGAAGCTCCTCCTTCAGGTATGTCCAATAATGGATACCTTTTCCAAGAGATTGGTAAGTAAACTTTGAATAATTTTAAACAGTATTTAAGTCACTATAACTTCAGGCTTTAACAAGGCACAAGAGTCCTAGGGTTTTAAGATTCTTCTGTATATTTATATTTTGAATAAGAAATATTCCCTTTAAAAAGAAAACATAATGTGAATCACCTCATTCAATGCCCAGTAATGAAAAATAATTTGACAATTTTGCACTGTACAAAAAGTAGAAGATGTTTAGCGTTACAGCAGATAAATGCTTAGAATCATGGTGGTAATAGACGTCATGTATTGACATATTTGACAGTTGATAATCTTGAATTTTTTTGGCAGTTTACATATTTGTCAAGATCTGCAGTGCTAAAAGACAACCCATGACAATGACAATGACAGTTGTTCTCAAAACCTTTATGTGTGAATAAAAATCATTTCTCTGCAGGTTACTGTGTGTTAAGATAAAACTAGAAGAATTGGAGTCAAGCAGACAAAGGCTTCTGCTAGCACTTTCTTCAGTTTACAATAAAGTCTTTGAAAGTGTTCCCAGAAGAAGAAAGCACTAGCTGAAACATTTGTCTACTTGACTTCTGGCTGGTTTCACGAACCCTCAAGCACTAATCTTATTTTTTGGCTGATTTCACAGACCCTCTTTAGCACTAATCTTTATTTTTGGTTGGTTTCATAGACTCTCTCTAGCACTAATCTTGATTTTTGGCTGGTTTCACAGACACTCTGTAGCACTAATCTTGATTTCTGGCTGGTTTCATAGACCCTTTAGCACTAATCTTGATTTATGGTTGGTTTCACAGACACTAGCACTAATCTTGATTTATGGTTGGTTTCACAGACCATCTTTTGCGCTAATCTTGATTTTTAGCTGGTTTCGTAGATCCTCTAGCACTAATCTTGACTTCTGGTTGGTTTCACAGACCCTATTTAGCACTGCTGGATTACAGTACCTACTGTTCAGTCAGGAATCTCTTGCACTAGATTATTTATTAAAACAGATTAGATAACACAACTACACTATAAATATTTGACTGTACACTCTTTGGTCTTGGGACTTGCCTTTCGAGGTACCCCTGCCCATAAATTAGCTTGCACATAAGTGGACAGCCTCACCGCTGGGAAGCCCTGGGCAGGATAGCTGCTGTCCCCCATTAGACAAAGCCAAAAATCAGATGGAGGCTGGGGAAGAGGAGGCAAACTCTGGAGCACAGCTGGGACATAATGGATTGAAGATTGGACGTATTGTTTATCGAAGGACAAATAAGATACTAGCCATTTGACTGATGATTTGATCTGGGATTGGAAGTGCCTAAAATGTGCTTGATGTTTACATGATTTGATCTAAGGTTAAAGAGAGCTGTCTGCCAGAACCACTGCTTTGTTTAATTATATGTAAGTTAGAAATGGGTAGTCCAAAAATAGTGCTAACTGGGGGATATGAAACCAGCTGTTAGTTTCTTCTAGTCTTACCTTCTAATTCTGCATGAGTCTCTCATCACTGTGTGTTTACTGCGTTTCTTTACAGCATTACGGGAGGGTGACCCAGACAATGAGTGTGAGAGCCGAGAAGGGGGTCCAGATACGTCCATCGACACTGAGGACAACACTCATTTCTTCATTAACATCGATGCCAAGCAAAGGGGCACTGGTGAGTCAACAAGTATGTGTGTGCGTGTGTATAGATCCTACGCTGTGCAAACCAACTGGTCCCCACAAAGATGGTAAGCATGAAAACACATGCAGGGAAAATGAAATATTAAATATGCAGTGGAGTTTAAACAGAAAATATGCAAATGAGAGTCATTGCAAGGTTAGGATAGCAGACTATAGGTATTGTCATGCAAGAAGTGGCTGAAAACCGGGACTTTTTTTTTTATTTTTAACATTTAAATATTTTCCAATTTTTCTCACAATTTTGTAATGTTAAAATTGTGTAATGAGTATCGTCATTACTGCCATTCCTAATCAAATAAAGGGGGAGCATCGTCATTACAGGAGCATCGTCATCCCAGCACTTTCTCCTGCAGTCCCTAAAAGTGAAAGGCACTCAATTGTGTGACTACGACAGGGGTCTGAGTGCTGCTGCAAGCTTTTCCAGCAGCATGCTTTCCCCGGGGTGGAGTGGGGATCAACCAGCGGACACACAATGGGGCTCGGCTTTCTCAGGTCAGCACTGCCTTTATTGTGAATGTCTGCCGGCTCAAAGCTGACCCTTGCTCGGCATCCGACAGCCTCTTATCATAATGAGCAAGGGTGGCAAGGTGCCCGCACATTTTATTATTTTTGTGTTATTATAATGTGTGTTGTATTTTTATCATTGTTGTTATTTGTATTATTATTATTGTCGTAGTATTATTGTTATTATATGTATTTATGTGCGAGCGGATGGATTATTTGAGACCGGAGAAAAGGCCAGTTTCATAAAATATAGTTGGCGTGGACACGGTTAAATCTCCGTCCCAAGAAATCCTGTGGGAATGTGGCTGGAGCCTTAAGGTAATCATTGTATTAATGGTTAATTAAAGCTCCAGCCACAGAATATAAAAGACACACTCCAGGCTCATTAATGAAGAATATATGAAGCGTTAAGAGAGCGAGAGCGAATGCTATCAAGGAGAGATCCCAAGAGGCACTTGTAATATTTAAGAAAGACCAATTGCTTGTGTCTGTTGCGTCTTGGCAAATGTGTCCTTTTCTTTTGTGCATTCAGTGTTTAGTTTAAACTGTTTGTTTGTTTTTATTATTTAAACAAATATAGGGCTGCGGCCGGTTTCCCCGTACCTTCAATCTGGTGTGTACTGATTCCTGGATGCTGACGTCACCACCCATGCCCACACACAGCCATCTTTATAACAGTAGGCGCTGGCTTTTTAAAGGGTTTCCTCTGCATCAAGGCGAGCCCAGTGTGTTCCAGAAAGTTAATAACAGGAAGGGTTGGAGGTATAGGGGATTTCCTAGATACAGCTTTTTGCGTCGTTAGCAACAGTATGCCAAGAATTCCTCCTCCGCTGTCAGTCTGTCCAGGGTTAGCAACATTAACTTTCATGAAAAAAGTGAAGGCGCAGTGTGCATTCAGTTTTTATGATCCCTTTCCTTCCATGCGCTGAGATTGATGGCTTCGCTGTCCTTTCACGCAACAAAGCTGTATCCTGCATTAATGCCAGTCCCAATCAATGCAACACAACCCTTCCCCATTCAGGTGTAACAAGCAGATACTGCTTTTATTTGTTAAGTATAGTCTATAGTGGGTTGTTAGAATGTCACTATGTCACGCGCTCTATTTGCATGCGTCTGAAATCAAGTCCAATGTAATTGACGGGGGTAATCAATGTCTACAGGGGTTTGCCTCTATAATTAGCTCCCCTGATTTTAACCAGGTGCACTGTTTTGTTAATTGCTGTATTGGTTTGCTTTTTATTTAATTCTCAGGTTGTACTGCTGTGTTCATTTTACTTTATTGAAAGTGCATGCCTGTCCTTGTTAATCATCATTCATGGAGTTAATTTGCTTGTTATTTCTCCCCTATTTAATGATTGCAATCAGGTTGAGAGAGAGCAGCAGCAAGGATAGGCTGAAGCTGAGCTGTGTCTGTGTTAAAAAGCTCCATTCACTGTAGGGGCGGTAGACCTGCTTGTGTGTTTCCTGTAGATGTGTTGAAGTTCGCTGCTGCTGTCATCTGCACTTCCTCTCTCTCTCTCTCTCTGTCTTTTTTTTCATATGTGGGTAGGCTTCTCCCCCTTTGTGAGCTTGTTGTAAACCTTTGTTTTTGCTTTGTGCTTTGTTTAAATCTTTTTACCCAGGCCTGGGATGCATATTAAAACATAGCTGTAGTCTAAGTATAACTCTTTTTAAAATAAAGGATTGTTTTTTAATGTTATGTAGTTAGCAGGCATTATCTTGGCATGTATTTGCCCTAGAGGGATTGGCAGGTACTGAAGCCCTGCCAGTTTCACATGTTCACTTTAATTAATACAATAAACTGGAAACAAAATAAAGAATTAAGTGTGGATTTTCATTGTTATCATTGTATGTCTGCATTTGGGGTTTTATTCATATTTAAGTGTGGATTATTTTAAGTATATTAGGTATTTCAGTAGTATGCTGTGTTCACAAAGTTAATCTCTTTTGAGTGTTCTGCTTTACCCTGAAATAAAGTCTGGATTTCACCTGTTTTATCACAGTTCTTGTCTTGGGTTGTTTTTTTTTTTTTATTGAGAGAATACCGTGACTCCACCAATTGAATAAGGACCTGTGGTGTATTTTATAGAAGTACTTTTTCCTGGATTGGAACTCACTCCTAGGTGACATAATTGGCTACAATAAGTTTTTATTCAGCCCTAATTGGCCAGGTGTTGCACGTGACTGTTTACTTGAAAGGCAGACTGGAACCCTATATGTAGCGGGCAGTGTTGTTTGACACATTGCCATTACAGATTCTGTCCTGCCCCCTGTTAATGAGATGAGGTTAAAAGCTCTAAAACAACAAATAGATGTGCCCAGCTCTTTTGCACTGTGGTTGTGGTGCACAGGGTCATAGGTTTTGCCCCCACCCTCTGCCCTGTTACATTTATGTATTTAATTTTTACATTTTCTTTGTTTCTCAATTTTTCCCTCATCAGTTAAAACAAAACATACAGATGGCATTTATATTCCACTTTATGTTTTTAGCATTAGCACAGTCACGCTGCATTCTAATTAGCCCTTAGATACACCTTAGTGACTAGATGCACCACAAACTGATTGTGTGTAGTGTTGGTGAAACCCTATCATTGACTTGCGTCTGTTTTTTTTTTTTTGTCCAGCAGATACTGGTGATTCAGGTTGCGTGTTACTGCATACATCAAAAAAGGTACCTGCTTCATCATTTTGAAGATGTTCTCTAGCACCTCAATAGTGCTTCAATTTATAGCTTACTCTTGCAGGCATTTAATTTCTTAACATAAGCCAAATCTTTACAATTTGATAGCAAGTCTCTCCACGCTTATCATCCATCACTTCACAGCAGCCTTCTAATGAACTACTGGAAAGGTGCTGAGGTCCTTCTCAAGTTCATGTTCCTAAACCTAGTTTAATTCCTCTTTGTCTGTAATCTGTTCTATAGACCAGTACCAACACTTTTTTTCTCAGAATCCATGGCACCTAACTTATGATTCAATCTTTCTAGGTGTTTGAAGTCTATATCAATTCCACTGTTGTGATCAGTCTGTGATCATTGCATATCTTATGAATTACATGCAAGATCCATCTCTATTTAGATCATGAAAGCAAACACCAGTGTCAAATCAGTCGATATGCACACTATGCAAAGGATAATTCTAGTCCAGGTAGCCTGGTTGAAGTTCCCAAATTGTTTTAGGTTTGAAAGTACAGAATTTGAGTTTTCCAATGATGTATCTTATGTCCTGAACACAGGCTCCTAAGCGAAACTACAGCAAACCGAAACTAAGGCTTGAGTCATGTGACAAAGTTTAGTTTGTTGTCTATTACTCGGCCGCTTCAAAAGATATCGCTCCAGTTTCAAGTTCATTTAAAAGCGCCGGCTTTGCGCTTTCCATTCATGTCAGGCATGCCTGTTTGCGTACTTTCTACCACCCCCTCATTCAGTGCGCCAGTGCTGTGACGCACAGCAAATCGGTAAGTGTGTTCAAGTGCCTATAATGCAAAAACAGAAAGAGCTAGGAACACATATATTGAGGAGGCTTGGGGCTTTCCAGTGATATCTCACGTGCCCAAATGACATGTTCCTAGAATAAACTAGTGTCCAGAATACAATGGTGCCTTCACTTGCTAGGGCACATGGGCACATAGCAAAAACATAACATAATACCAAACGGTGGCTAGAAGTAAAAGAAAAGCACAATAAAGTGTTCATATACACACTTTCATTCATCCAGTTCTTAGTTATATGTTTTATTGCTGGTGTCCGGTTGGATCCCAGTTTTCCAACGTGTCATTATGAGGGTTAAGTTGATGTGTATGTTTGTGAACTTATGGAGAAATTATACAGATACGGTATAATTTAGTATACGATATATAGTCTACGGTTCCCTTGCTAATTCAGATCTTGAGCCTGACAGCGTGTCTTTTCTGCCTTCAGTGCAACTTGACTCCTATCAGAGCTTGTTACACTGAATGATTGTAAACATCATAACAAGTTAAAGCTATATTTCTTTTAAGACCAAAATGTGTGGATCTTGCAGTCTCTAATGCATAATAATGCATCTTGAGCTATCGCTGTGAGTGATGAGTCGGTCTTGCCTCTCATCTCCTCTGTGCAGTATGTGAAGCTCATGAACTTCGAGGAGGAGATCCGTGCTCACCGTGACCTGGACGGCTTCCTGGCCCGCGCCAGTATCCTGCTGGGCGAGACTGCTGCCTCGCTGGACGATGTGCTCAGGGAGATGCTGCTGCATGTGGCCCAGGACAACAACGAACCTGACTGCAACTTCGACAGTGTCATGAGCATGCTGTTCACAGACGTATGGATGCCACCAGGGGGCAATGGTGAGCTGGACGAAACTGGAGGCAGGGGGTGGAGGGGCTGCTGATTCCTATTATAGACTTTTTATATAAATGAGGTACTGTATGGGAAGTTGTCCTGACAACTATATATATATATATAATCGGACCAGGAGCATGGAGAAACTGAATGCCCATTTAATGCTTGACCCTGCTGTATTGTCTTGTACAGAGAAAGCTCAAAACAGCGCTTTCTTTGGAAATGGTATGTTTGTGATATGCACGGGACATCAGTGTCATTCAATTACACCATGAGTTTATTTCCTTGGTGTTTTGTGGTTGGCTTAGGTAAAAGTTACGACGTGCTTTAGAAACCCAGAATCACTCTTGAAACACACGTTGGGGTCCATTCAGTTGATCGGGTGATAGATCTCAATACCAGGTCCTTAGGGAATGGGGGTGTTCCTGTTTCAAGATATGAACAGCTGCTAAATTTGGATCTGCTGTCACTGAGATCAATTCAATGTTAAAGGGTTGTTTCCGGTAGTTTGTTTTCAGTCAGAGATTTCATCCAGGGGACAGCGACCTTTTGAAAAGAGGCTTTCATGGAATTTTAAAAGCAATTCATACATTGTGACAAATCAAGTTTTCCACAGCGCATTGTTAAAAAATCTTACAGAAGATTGAGCTGCAACATAAGAAGTCATTCTTGATGACCATTAAATTAACCAAAAACCGCATCGACACACTTGTGCAATAAAGGCACCAGTTAGAGAAAGGGTTTGCTGGTTTACTTTTTCAACCCTGTTTGGAAAATATTGGAATACTTGTTTTAATCAGTCCTGTAGATGACATTTAATACATTTTCACTGATCAAATGGACAACCGTCCATTACTGACTGATGATGGAACTGAAAATGTCATAAAGTTCTGTTTCAAGGTCTGTTATTACAGAGGCTCAATGCGCTGCCTACAATCTGTTGGGTACTTTTGTAACAGGCATATCTATACCTACCTCTAATTTCTGCTGTTTTTGCCTCTCTTGTTTTGTCCTAAATGCCACATTTGGTTATTAAAACAAATCCTGAACCGTCTCACGCTCTATAGGTTTAACCTAACAGTGAGCTGACTTGACCTTCTCTTTATTTCTTTTTCCAACAGTCCATCTCCTGTCAGAAACAATTCAATGTGTGACAGCCACCATCACAGGGATTCAGTATCAGCAGTCCTGGCTCTGTGTCATGTAAGTGAAACAACAGCTGAGCAGAGAGTCGACTGCGTGACTGGGGATGTCTCTTCAGAAACATTGACACCTGAGCTATTGACAAACCGGTCAGGTTAGTATTGTTCACTGTAGTGACTGCTGCCTTGTATTGTTCCACAGCTGCAACACCAAGAACCTTCTGAGGCGACATGTCTGCATCTCCCGGCTGGAGCGGCCTCAGAACTGGGGGGAGAACTGCTGTGAAGTCAGATACGTCATACTGGTCCTGGCACCACACAAAATGGTAAAAGTCATAAGAGGTTTTAGAATAACGAGGGCCATTGCACACCTGATCAAGATGAGCAAGGTTCAATACGAGGTTCAGTAAGAGGTGAGAGAAATGGTCAGCAGGTGTATTGGTGAGGTAATGTAAGCGACAGCGTGGGAGAAGTACAGGCGTGGAAAAGTGCACAGCCCTTTTTGGAAGCAGTTTGAAAGCAGGTTGACAGCTGCAGAAGAAACTAAACTTCCCAAAAAAGCCCCCCAAAAATTAGCATGGTCTTCAAGCCAGTAATCTGTGACACCTGCATGATGTGGGAAATCTGAGAAAACCCAGCAGAGCTAAACCAAGTGTGCGTAAAGTGCCGCATGATCCAGGACGCAAAAACTAGTAAGTATGCTAGAAATGGAGCTGGAAGAAATCAGACAGCAACATGAGCTTGAGGAGCTGGCACACCCACAATTCATGAAAGTCTGTACCACCTCTAACAGACTGAAAGCCACCAGGGAGATAGAAGGTCAGAACAGCTGGGTTCAGGTAGGCAGAAGCAGAGAAAAAAAGAAACTTCGTCAAACACAACCACCAGAAATCAAAACAACCAACAAATTTGAGCCACTTCAAAATTTTGATGAGCAAAACCAACATCAAGAGAACGAAAGGAAAAGGACAGAAAAGAGAAGGGAGGTCATGATTGTTGGGGTCTACCCTTGACAGGATAGACATTTCCAATTACATGAACAGTAACATGAACAGTAACTTCAATAAATCCCAATTCAAAATGCAGTCAGCACCTCATGTTAAACCTTATAGGAATTCTCTATCAGCACCTAGTGTAGTCTGAACTGTAACAGAAATGTAGAATACTGTGATTTATTCTGTTAGAACTACTTGCTTTCTAACAAAAGAACTGACTCAAAACTAGAAATGATTAAGCAAGACATTTGTGACTATAGATTTATGATTATTAATCTGTTATGGCATTTTAAACACTTTAAATGGAATCTTATGGCCCAATAAACTTGAACTGTTTTTTTATTTAATTTTAATTATAAAAGTATGAAGCTGAAGGCTTCATGGTATAATTTACGTTATTACTGTTACAGGGATTGCATTATAAGGTAAATATTAATACAAAGGTAACCTCTTTTGGCTGTTATTTAACCTGAAATTATCCTTACATACCTTTAGAAGCTCTATATAAACCTCTGAGATAATTCATTGAAGATGTTGCTTGGGGGTGGCATGAGGCTACACTAACTTCTGTTCTCTTGTTAATCTACACCCCCAAACTTCTCTCTCTTCCAGAAAAGCACCAAGACTGCCATAGAGCTGGCCCGCACATTCGCCACCATGTTCTCTGACATCACGTTCAGGCAGAAACTGCTAGAGGCCAAAACAGAGGAGGAGTTCAAAGAGGCCCTGGTGAACCACAGGCACCAGCTCACCACCACTCTCCAGGAGCATGTCTCCGAGGGCACAGACCCACACAGTGATAAGCCCCTCAGGGTAGGAGCCCAACGGGTTGCTTGCTCAATTTAATTATTCTTTGTTGGAAAGCCCTTGAAACATGTTTTCAAAATGATAGTAACTTTATATGCCATCATAACTTTATAGGTCATCAGCAACATGGATGAGACCAAATGTCATCAAAGGTGACGTCTGTGCAAACTTCAGACAATCTCATGAGCATGATTTACACAATCCTTCTGCATGCACACAACACCTATTGTGGAATGATCCGATGTACTGTGTGTATCAGGACTGAACATGATGTGTTAGTATGTCATGTCGAACATCTGGGTATTGTAGGATACTTGGCTTGACTTCAAGAACTGCGTTAGAATCTATCCGGAGGACCAAATGAATTCATTTCAGGTGGCATGAGTGAAAAAACTAGAATAGTGGTAAAACAGTTGTTCATTGTTGTTCATTGCACCAGACGACCGTTTGTGCCAAAGGAAATGGTAGTGGCTAGATGGAGAGTAGAAATAAACTTGAAGGGGGAATTGGGTGAGTAATGGGGTGGGGATTGTTGTACTAAGTTATGTTTTAGGTTCAGCCTTAAAGACAAAGCATTATACAGCAGTCACACTGCTTTGTGGTGATGTCAACTGTAGTGTTTTGGATGAGTCCATCTGCCCTATCCAGTGAAAAACAGCAATCACTTCACAAATCCTTATTGATAGGCACACAACATCTGTGAACCTGTCTGAAACATGATATTCAGTGGAAATTGAAACATTAGCTTAAATTATTGGCACACAAAAAAAGTGGGGGAGCAAATATCTTGAAATAAGAACAATTTATTCTGAGACGTACATACTCCACCCCCCCCCACCCCCCCCCTTTCAGGATCTTGAAAATAAAATGCAAAGGAAGTATTGTCTCATATTTTTTAAGGGTTGATAAACTGTTTTTGTCTGTTTCCAGAGTCCGGACTTCCTCAGGGCTGGCAGAGGGATTTACACTGACTTGTGTCGCCGGCTGCCTCTTTATCCTTCAGACTTCACAGACGGTGGGTGAAACCAGTTTCTTCATTCTTTAAAGCTGAGCGTGGACACTTTATTAAGAACAAGACAGTGATTGTCAGAGTTTAAAGGGGCACTTAATGTCAGCAAGCTTCCATATCGCTTCCTTCTGGGGTAAAGAAGGGAAGCTATTAAAAGTTTTCCATAGTAAGCATAGCAAAATGTAATATAATGTAGTGAAAGCATGGTAAAGCATAGGAAAGTATTGTAAAACCCCATGAAGCATGGCAAAACATATTAGAAAAACATGCTCAACTACAATCACCACAAAAACCACTGGTTTGCCATTTGTCTTGTATTGATTACTATTGATTGTCGGTGTGACAAACCTACCATTCATGGAATGGCCCATTTTGCATCATTGAAAATGTCATGTGATGGGGTTCCATCTTATCTGTGCTCTTGAATTTTGTATCCATTAGGAATAGTTGGGGACAACAAGACTATCGTAAAGTACATCACAACAGCCATCTTTCTCTACATCGCCATCCTTCTGCCAGCAATAGCGTTCGGTTCACTGAACGATGAGAGCACACGGGGAGAAATCGGTAAGAATGTATCTCCTGATGCACCTCCCTCTGCTCTCACAACTGCACTAAAGAGTTCAGAAAATAAACAGAATTTCAAATTGTGGAACTTTTAACTTAGTGAACATTCTAGATAACAAATCTCAATTTAATTCTAACACCTGTTTCACAAGGACCTGAATAATTATAAAAACTGTAACTTTAACAACAATTTTGCTGTGTGGTTTTGATGATAAAGCTGTTGAACTAATTGCCTTAAATAATCCCACCTGCACCTCTTTTCTTTATTCCTTCAATGCTTTCATTAATGTAGTGCTTTTTAAAGTGGAGACAATCTGATGCTTCATCATTTTGGAATGAGAATGTAGTTTTACATATATACAGTTGTAATTTACATACCCCAATGGAAATTTATAATATCTAGAAATTTCTCAAACAAAGAATGTTAGGAAAAATCTTTTGTAGTAAAAGTTTCTTTTGTGGATGGGGAGAAAAAAATTCTGAAATATTATTATTTACTTAAGCAAAAATGCAAACTCAAACATATTCATCCCCTTTGATGCTATGATAGTATTGTCTACAAGGTGCTAGAAATTTCAATGTGATAATGCAGAACCTAATTCTAACAAAGTCCAGGAAATGTTAGATTGTAGGTGAACATTCTTATGGAGTATAAAAGGGTTAGGCATAGGATGATTGCTGTCATTACTTTTTCCCATGTTGACTTATAGGTAAAGAGCTATCTGAAGACCTTAGACAGAAAATTATTTATTGTCATAAAACTGGAGAAGGATACAAGAAGATTTCCAAGCATCTGAGCTTCTCACTTTCAACTACTGTTTTTATTATCAAGAAGTACAACATTCAAGGTACTGTCACAACAATCCCACGGTCTGGAAGAAAGAATGTTCTTTCACCAAGAACAAGATATTCAAAGTGAATTGTCTGCAAGTGGGAGTAGGGTTTCTATTTCAATCACAGGTCAAGTATTGCATGGTGAAGGTCTCAATGGTTGCCAGCCAAGGAAAAAGCCACTTAGGAACGTCACAAGGAGAATTGCTTAAAGTTTGCAAACTGGCATTTGAATGATGGATATGAGCTGTGGTCAAAGGTTTTGTGGAAGAATGAAACAAAAATCAAGCTATTTGGTCACACTGATAGTCGTTACGTCTGGTGAGGTGTACAAAGAAAAGAACACCATACCTACTGTCAAGCATGGAGGTGGTCATATCCTTCCATGGGGCTGTAGGGACACAGGAAATGTAGTTCTGGTTGAAGAAGAATAAAATCAAGGTTCTTAATAATAGAAACAATAGCTGAAATTGGGATACTCAAATGCTTGGGAATTTTCTCCAGCTTCATGACAATAAATAATTTTGTGCTTAAGGTCTTCAGATAGCTCTTTATTTTTTTCCCATATTGACTTATTGGTAATGATAGCAAATCATCCTATGTTCACCTACAATCCCAAATTGACTAGACTTTTCTAGAATAAGGTTCTGCATTATCATATTGAAATTTCTAGCACCTTGTAGACAATGCTATCATTGCATCAAAGAGTATGAATACTCTTCAATACTCTGCATAAAAAAATGCTGGAATAATTGTAGACGTCTATTTCTTGTATCTTTTTTGCCACAAAAGATTTTTCCTAATTCTTTGTTTTCAAGAAATTTCTAGAAATTATAAATTTCCATTGGTGTATGTAAACCTTTGCCTACAACTGTGTGTGCGTGTGTGTGTGTGTGTGTGTGTGTGTGTGTGTGTGTGTGTGTGTGTGTGTGTGTGTGTGTGTGTGTGTGTGTGTGTGTGTGTGTGTATTATCATTAGGAATCATTAACAGTAATGATGTTAAACCTCATATAACTTCTCAGAATACAGCAGCCATTATTCTGCAGTACATGGGGCAGCAGTGTCGATTAGTGGTTAGGGCTCTGGACTCCTGACCAGAGGTTCATGGGTTCAATCCCAGGTGGGGAACACTGCTACTGTACCCTTGAGCAAGGTACTTTACTCCAGTAAAAACCCACCTGTATAAATAGGCAATTGTATGTAAAAAATAATATGATATAATTTTAACAATTGTAAGTCACCCTGGATAAGGGCATCTTATTATTAATAATAATAATAATAATAGTGTCCTTTGGCTCAGGACAGACAGATCAAAGGATCACCGCCATATTAGTGAGAAGCTGCTTTCTCTGATATTTTTTGATGTTTGGTGTTTCATTACCTAATTCAGCAATCTAATTTGAGATGCCTGGTGATGAAACTAAATAGTGGTGCAAACATTTAATAAGTTTGATTTTATGTTTCTGAATAACTATTTGTGTTGGCTCAAAGTGTGACAGCAGCTTTATTGTCAGGACCCCCCAACCACGCCCCACCCACCTGGCTTCAGAAGAATCATGTGAGTGTTCACCAAATTATTTGTTTTTATTATCATTACAGATGTGCAGAAGACAATCATTGGGCAAGGCATTGGCGGAATTATCTACTCCCTGTTTTCTGGTTCGCCGTTGGTTATTCCCTTAACGACAGCCCCTCTAGCTCTGTTTATCAGTGGTAATTATCATGTGCGTGTGTGTGTGTGTGTGCATGTGTGTGTATGTGTGTGCGTGTGTGTGTGTGCACGTGTGTGCATGCGCGTGTGTCTGTGTTTTTTATTTTTATTAGGGAGCAGACAATGATCAATCAGCAGGAAAAATGAGGTCTGAGGAAGTTGGTGAGTGGAGAATATAAACTAGCATGCTGTCTTTCAGTGATCCGAGGAATCTGTGATGACTACAGTATAAACTTCCCTGCTTTCTATGCTTGCATTGGCTTGTGGAACAGCTTATTTCTCATTCTCGGAGCTGTTTTCAATGTGAGCCTGGTGATGAAGCTCTTCAAACGGTCAGTAATGCTCATTGTAAACTGTACTTACACAGCAAGCCTTGAGTTCTACCTGCTCGGTGCATTCTTTCAAACTGGATTTCATTTTGAAATCTACTGTATCACATCCAACAACAGAGTGACCCTGTGGATCTCACCGTCTCAAATTATGGCACGTTGAGAAGCAAATGCAGAGCTTGATCTAAAGAAAGTAATTCAACAAATTCAGCTGTTTTAATTTAGTGTTTAAACACAGGAATCTGATTCAAGATCTGGGGATCTGGGGTACAAACTAATCCATATGTACAGTGGCTTGTGAAAGTATTCACCCCCCCTTGGCATTTTTCCTATTTTGTTGCCTTACAACCTGGAATTAAAATGGATTTATATTTGGATTTCATGTAATGGACATACACAAAATAGTCCAAATTGGTGAAGTGAAATGAAAAAAATAACTTGTTTCAAAAAAGTCTAAAAAATAAATAATGGAAAAGTGGTGCGTGCATATGTATTCACCCCCTTTGATATTAAGCCTCTAAATAAGATTTGGTGCAACCAATTACCTTCAGAAGTCACATAATTAGTTAAATAAAGTCCACCTGTGTGCAATCTAAGTGTCACATGATCTGTCACATGATCTCAGTATATATACACATGTTCTGAAAGGCCCCAGAGTCTGCAACACGACTAAGCAAGGGGCACCACCAAGCAAGCGGCACCATGAAGACCAAGGAGCTCTCCAAACAGGTCAGGGACAAAGTTGTGGAGAAGTACAGATCAGAGATTGGTTATAAAAAAATATCCGAAACTTTGAACATCCCACGGAGCACCATTAAAGCCATTATTAAAAAATGGAAAGAATATGGCACCACAACAAACCTGGCAAGAGAGGGCCGCCCACCAAAACTCACGGGCCAGGCAAGGAGGGCATTAATCAGAGAGGCAACAAAGAGACCAAAGATAACCCTGAAGGAGCTGCAAAGCTCCGCAGCAGAGATTGGAGTATCTGTCCATAGGACCACCTTAAGCCGTACACGCTACAGAGCTGGGCTTTACGGAAAAGTGGCCAGAAAAAAGCCATTGCTTAAAGAAAAAAATAAGCAAACACGTTTGGTGTTCGCCAAAAGGCATGTGGGAGACTCCCCAAACATATGGAAGAAGGCACTCTGGTCAGATGAGACTAAAATTGAGCTTTTTGGCCATCAAGGAAAACGCTATATCTGGCGCAAACCTAACACCTCTCATCACCCTGGTGGCAGCATCATGCTGTGGGGATGTTTTTCATCGGCAGGGACTGGGAAACTGGTCAGAATTGAAGGAATGATGGATGGCGCTAAATACAGGGAAATTCTTGAGGGAAACCTGTTTCAGTCTTTCAGAGATTTGAGACTGGGATGGAGGTTCACCTTCCAGCAGGACAATGACCCTAAGCATACTGCTAAAGCAACACTCAAGTGGTTTAAGGGGAAACATTTAAATGTCTTGGAATGGCCTAGTCAAAGCCCAGACCTCAATCCAATTGATAATCTGTGGTATGACTTAAAGATTGCTGTACACCAGCGGAACCCATCCAACTTGAAGGAGCTGGAGCAGTTTTGCCTTGAAGAATGGGCAAAAATCCCAGTGGCTAGATGTGCCAAGCTTATAGATACATATCCCAAGAGACTTGCAGCTGTAATTGCTGCAAAAGGTGGCTCTACAAAGTATTGACTTTGGGGGGGGGGGGGGGGGGGGGGGTGAATACTTATGCACGCTCAAGTTTTCTGTTTTTTTGTCTTATTTCTTGTTTGTTTCACAATAAAAATATTTTGCATCTTCAAAGTGGTAGGCATGTTTTGTAAATCAAATGATACACCCCCCCCAAAAAATGAATTTTAATTCCAGGTTGCAAGGCAACAAAATAGGAAAAATGCCAAGGGGGGGTCAATACTTTCACAAGCCACTGTATGTCTGTATCCAGTTTACCTTGTTGAATATGTGGCATACCTGTTACACCTGTGTGACAGGGTATTTGTGTCATGTGTGTGGGTAACCGCTGATCTGTAAGACAGAGATCCATGGGAGTTGACATGGCGCTCATGTGTGCAGGACTTATCACACACAAAAAGTAAACAAACAGTTTATGTGCAGCTACCAACAATGGTAACACACAGAGGACATATAGAGGAGACTGTGTACAAAAGGAAAAATAAAACATAGTACAAAAATAAAGGTGCCAGACAGGATGAGTACTAGCCTTATTAAACAAGCCGTCCCGCTCCAGGAACCTGCTGCATACGTAACCCTCGCTATATATTACATGGGATCACTGTCTCCTAAACTAACTTACTTATGAGTCGGTGTTCATACAGCGACACCTGCTTCTTCATACAGCCTTGGCTGGGAACTGGCTTCACAAGCACATCTTGCAGTTTCAGGGTTGTGTAGCTGTAGTTCGCGGACGCTCTTCTCCTGAGTATATGCGGCTCCCCTCTGCAGCATTGTGGTGCAGTCACCCAGAGTGATCGCCACTGGATGTTTTTAATGCTAATGGACACTCAGTTGAGACCCGGCCACCTGCTGATTGAGGACCAGCACAGCCAATCACTCGCTGCCCTTCCTCTCAACCAAACCTAGCTGGCAGCAAGTCTCAATCAAGTGCCCATCTGTAAACAATAATTTGATCAAATGTAACAACCCCAAAAAGCACACAAAACAAACCCGTTTCCACATACTGTATAAAAATACAGGAACATTAATTTCCCTTGTGCAGGGCCATTGCCCTGCTACAATCTGTTACACCTGTTGCTTCCCTGTTACACCTTTTGGTACGGAATCATGGCATTTATCTGGTTTTAAAGAAAGGTACACCATTTTGAGAAGCTTGGCTATAGGCTTTTATTTGTTTACATTAGTTGTAACACAGGCATAAATGGGCCATGATACAGTAAAGAAAGCACACTAGATTAGTGTTATGCATAGAGCACATATGAAAGTATATGCCAGCTCTGTATGCAACTTTGTGTGCAGTGCCTAACCAATGTGAATGACTGGCCTTCAGCACCCTGGACAGCACCCACTTTCAGTGCTGGAAAAACTAATTCAGTTTGTCTTCAGGCTGACAGATAAAGACCCTTTTGATAGATCATAAAGATCCATACATCTTCATGCAACTTCACAAAACTTAATCAGCTTTGCTCTGATGAGATATTAATAAATGCAGCATATTTGCTTTGGCACTGACCTTGAATGGTAGGGTCAGTGCAAACATTCGATAGTTTCAGCCAGTGCCTTCTATTAAAGTCGGCAACATCAGTATCCCTGTTTACAAATCATCCCCCAAGGTACTGCAGACTGTGGCTGTGTGAGCTTATATTTCAGGCAATCCTGACTGAAGCTTGGCTTGGAGAGTAAGGCAGCAGTTCAGTTATCGTATCCATCCAAGCCTGGTGCAACATGTGCCAAACTGTTGAGACTATCGGTGACACTATGGGTTCACTTGTCACTAAGGGCAGATTTGAACCACTGTCTTCATAGTTAGTCCATTATCAAACTGTCCCTTTTTATTTACACATTGCTCTGTTTTTTTTCTTTCAGATCAACAGAAGAAGTAATTGCACTTTTTATTTCCATTGCATTCGTGGCTGATGCAGTCAAAGGGACTGTAAAAAGTAAGTAAGACTTGGCTAAACACAATGAAACAATCAAATTCCAACATTCAGCCCAGACATTATCGAATGTCTCAAGTTCATTGTTTGGGTTTAAATCTGGTTGTTGAAAGCCTGGCAGTTAACTTGATACCATGCCAGAGCTTTTAACCTTGTAATATTCTATACAGTAGTGGTTGACAAGAAAACAAAAAAGCTCAATTTACTTTAGAATGTACACAACTAACAACTCTTTGGCACAACATCAACACAGAGGAAAGTTAGAACACATGGACCATGTTTGACATTCTGAAATGAGACACCCACTTCACTGTAATGTAACAGTTGCATTTTATGCTGGCCTGTTTAAAACAGGAGAACATATAAAACATTACCAGCTGGTTTCATAGTTCCTGATAACTATTAATCTTGGATAGCATCACCTACAATAGAATTATATAGTTCAAGGTTAGTGCTAATCTAGATCTGTAGTACCAGCCACACATTCAATTAAACAAACAAATAGGGTTGGACAAGCGACTAACCTGGTGGTGGGCAGGGGGTGGGTCTCATCCGAAAATACAATGACATCTAAGACAATGTGGGGCTATTTAAAAAAATTCATTCCACAACCTCAAATTTCAACGAACATTTTACAAAAAACAACAAGAAAGACCCACTGTAAAGAACTGCTGATATTCATAACTCAAAAATGCATTTTCAATTTTTAGTTTTCCACAAATATTACCACGATCCGCAGTTTGAGAATGGTACCGTGGATCACGTGGCGAATATGACGCTCCTCCCTGGACATAGCAGTAATGCCTCCTCTGGGATACTGGACACGGTGCTGTGCGGACGGGAGAGTGCTGTGCTCAGTCTGCTGCTCATGCTGGGTACTGTGTGGCTCGGATACACACTCTACCAGTTCAAAAGAAGGTGAGGGAACATTAGAAAACATTTTCAGCTGTAGCACATTCAAAAATTTTAGAAAATCATTCTGGCAAACGCTCACCCTTAAACAGTTTCGTTTATTATTGCATTGCTTGTGTGATGGATCTGCAGTGTTTAATGGCTCAGTCCCAAGGGAGTGTATTTAATGAGAACTTTCTCATTGCATTTCAGCCCCTTCCTCCACGCCAAAGTACGAGAAGTCCTGTCAGACTGTGCCCTGCCCATCTCCGTCCTGTTGTGCTCCTTCGTGGGATCCTACCTGTTCTTTGATATACACCGTAAGTGTCGCACCTTCAACCCAAGCAAGAGACCAGCGTCTCCAGCAGCATGGAGTGCTTCACCTTGCATATTGGAGTCGCTTGTATGTACTTGCATCTAAGCTAAAGTACATGCATAGTCTTTGAAGTCCATGTAACATCAAATTTCATGCAACTCGTTGTAAGGGAAACATTCAAACATTGACAAGCAGCTGAAATCAAGTTTGTTCAGGTATTGGAACTGGAACTATTTGAATGGTGAAAATTGCTTAAAAATGTCACCTGCAACAAGTTGCTCAAAAGTTGCCTGGTGTTACACATGTTTTGTATGTAGAAACATGGGAAACTGGGTTTGGACATTACTTAGCACAAGCTCTTGAAAGAGTCACAATCTAGGTCATGGTAATGCATGTATGTGGGACTGGTTGGGCTCATTTAAACTCTGGAGGTGCTTGAAATATATAAATCATTTTGCATCAGGGACATTTGTTGATGTATTAAAGGCTTAAAGATATTGCTCTCCTAAAGAACATGGATAAAAAGAAAGAGGGGCAATGCCCGTCTATGTACAGTCCTGCTCTTCTGCAAGGTCAGACAGCACGTAGCACTGTTTGAGGACTAGAATCTGTATTTTATGTACTTGTGCCAAAGATTTTCTGACCCTCTGCCCACAATGATGGTGTAATATATAAAGTGCTGTCTTGTTTAACAAATCAATCAAAAAGCAGCTCCTGATAAACCTTGTCTGCCTCGTCCCTCCTGCAGTTCCAATCTTCACTTTCCACACCAGTAAAATGTTCAACGTGGCTCCGCTCCATGAGCTCTCCCCCATGAACGTTGTGAGTGCAATGGGGCTGGGATTCCTCCTGGCGCTGCTCATCTTCATTGACCAGAACATTGTGGTGTCACTGACCAACGCGCCAGAGAACAGGTATAAGCCAGCGGCTTAGGGGTCACCAGTAATGGGGAGGTGCTTTTATGCTGCTACTGCACTACGCTACTCAGCCAATGAATCTGATCCTTCAGGAATATGCAGGAAAACCACAGTTATTAAAATACACATCCATTTAAATGGCTTTATTTACCCTTTAAACATATGCTCCAAATTTACTCCAAAGTGTCATCGGTTTCCAAAAGAAAAAAAACTAATAAGAAATAAAACTTCAGACTGCTGTACTCACAAGTTCCTAACACAAGTTTATTTCTGCCTTGGTAAACATTGTGCTGCGGAAATGGCTTTGAGATTTAGCCCAATGCAAACTGAGGTGAAATTCACAAAGTTTTCTTATAATGTATGACAGTAATTAAGTGGTAGTACCTGTTGACGAGTGGTCTATCATGTCATAGTTGACTGTGGCTGAAGTTATGAGTCCTCAGCACTTTGATGTACCTTAAACTTGTAATTATTCTTCGGGTATCCTTCTGCTGAGAAAGGCTTTAGGAAAACAGTTCTGAAAATGAATATTTTTTAAAAATAAACAAATATCTATTTTACTTATCAGAGCTGCTTATAGTTTAACTGGACAGAGGCAGATATCTGAATGGAGCAATATTACCGAATTGTCCGTGTCTCAGCTTCTTGTTGAAAGTGCTGTCTGGGTTCAGTTGAGCTAACAGGCTGCGATTGGCTGACTCGGCCGTTGCAAGTACAGGATTGGTTGCTTTCGTCAGTGAGAAGTATTGATTGGCTGGTTTTGGTGGATAAAATAAATTTGGACCAATTGCGTCTTTGTTTAGTATTTTCTGTCCAGTAGATGTGAATTGAGCTTTCATTACTGCAAGTCAAAATTAAAAAGCCGGTACTTGCATGGATTGATTTTAAATTGGATTCACAGTCTATGATGTGTGACGTAGCAGCAGCGGCCATCTACTGTCTGCTAGAAGCCCGCTAGTTTTCTAAGCATGAGAGTGTTTAAAGTGCTGGATAAAGTTTGTGCATGTTTGTGATTGTAGTATATTTTCTTTGAACTGATCACATGCCACCTGGTAGCTGAACGCTATTGATTATTTCACAAGGATTTTAAAACAACTTGAATAAAAATTCTCATGCCAAAGCACCTGCAGAAAATAATGTTACAGTTCATTTAAAACAAAAAGGAAAAATGCATCCCTTAGAAAAAGTTTTCCATGGCAAAGTGTAATAAAGCATATTGAAAGCATGATAAACCGTAAGTGAGCATTTTAAAGTGCAAAGAGGCATGGTAAAGCATTTAAAACAACATGGTAAACCTTGGTAACTTTTATAAGGGATATGCTATCAACCTTTCTGAAGGGTAGTCTGTTATCAACAGTACCCCAAACAGATCACTGCTTTTATGTCAAAGAACAGTATAGATTCTTCCATTCGTTTTGTGCTACCATCCTTTACCATACATCGTCAGTAATAGTACTGTAGAACATGACCCTATTTGACTCTATTTGAATGGTTCTCTACTGCAGGCTGCTGAAGGGCACGGCCTATCACTGGGACCTGATGCTGTCAGGACTCATTAATGTTCTGATGTCAGTCTTGGGGTTGCCATGGATGCATGCCGCCTTCCCACACTCCACTCTGCACGTTCACCAGCTGGCCTGCGTGGAGCAGCGCGTGGAGAACGGACACCTGTACGAGACGTAAGTGTTCCTCCACGTTGCTATCTATCAGGGTGTGAACAGCGGGGGCGGGGCTTCTCAGTTCATTGGTGTAATCTGTGTATTACCTCAGAAGATTGATGCCAAACTGTTAGTGTCTGTGCAAACCCACTTGTTCAGCACTCGGTTCTATTTTTCTACCTAGAGGTTTGTTTCAGGTGCCAGCAGTCTGACTACTACTTTTTATAAAATGGTCAGAAAATAAGAAAAGATTGGGAATGACGAGATTCCGTTCAGTTACCCCAAGGCTGATCCTTTCCTAACCCTTTATGTGTCCCCATTTAGGGAATCTCGTTTAATAGGACAGTTTATTACAGTGCTCACAGTTATGTTTTATATGTTATTAGTTGGAATCAGCAATCTCTTTTAATTGGACAGTTTATGACAGTGCTCAAAGATATGCTTTATGTGTTATTAGAGCCACAATCAGCAACTCACTCCCCAATCGAACATCAGACCAGAAATAAACATTTTAATTATTAAAGTAATTAGCGACGAAAAAATAGACTATTCATGATAGCGTTAAAATAGGACTTAAAACACCCTTGTGCTAGTAATATAATGTACATGTGGAGCCTGACACTGGAAGATGTTTGCTCATGCAGCAGTCAGCAGAGGGTTAACACACCACACTGTGAGAGTCCTCTATTTGATCCTGCTAGCTGAAATCAAGCCTCTTTTCTGTGCTGCCCGTGCAGAGTAACACATTCCTAGTAACCCTCAAGGAGTCGTTGCACTAACCTCTGCTCTGCCCCCCTCTCCACCACCTCACCAGGATTGTCAGTGTGAAGGAGACCCGTCTCACCTCACTGGCTGCCAACATCCTGCTGGGCTTGTCTGTGTTCCTGCTGCCCGTGCCCCTGCAGTGGATTCCCAAACCCGTCCTGTATGGCCTCTTCCTTTACATCGCCCTCACCTCCATCGACGGTAACCAGCTGTGCGACCGCATGGCGCTTCTCCTGAAAGAGCAGGTGAGGACACATCTAGAAAGTTTGATGCTCACGAACCTTTCCTAGACTGTTGTCAAAGAAGCCTGCATGTGCCACAAAGGTTGAAGCATTATATGTATTCAGATAGGGCTTTGAGCTGTTTTGCTCCTGAGGCTCTGGAATACCCTGCCACAGATTATTAAGTAATCTGAGACAGTTTTAATTTTCACCATAAAAACTATATGCTTGCAAATAAAATGAAAGTCTGTAAAGCACTTTGGCAGAGCTGTGGCATGAAAAGTGCTATATAAATGAAATGCTGCCGGCTGTTGTTATAATCTCCCCTGGATCCAGGTCTCAACACTGCCTTGACTATCCTCCAATCCTAACCCTGCCGGAAGAACCATATGAACAGTATAGGACAGGAGTAGGAACCTGAATCTAAGTTACTCCTTCCCAAACTGTAATTTTCATTTGGGCAACTTAATATATAAAACTGTGGTCTAAATAGGGCGGCAGTCCGAATACAGGCAAATTTTCAGATCGGCTCTCAATTTAAAAGGACTGATCTGAATGGTGAGCTGATGTTTATAAGACGTTGGTCTCAACAATGTGTACAGTATTGTGAACAAAACTAATTAGTTTTAAAACAAACTGATCTCTCTCCCCTTTTTCTTTCTCTTCAGACCTCCTACCCCCCTACCCACTATATCCGGAAAGTGCCCCAGAGGAAGATTCACTATTTCACTGGGCTTCAGATGCTGCAGCTGCTCGTCTTGTGTGCCTTTGGGATGTACCCCCTGCCATACATGAAGATGATCTTCCCACTCATAATGATCACACTGATTCCTGTCAGGTAATGGCAATGTGGGAGTGCAAGAACAAGTGGGGCCCTGGTCCAGTATAAACAGCAATTACTTTTCCTAGAATAAGTATATTGTAACATTCTTTCAGTCCCATGGGAGTTATAGGGAAGGCTGGGCTTGAAACTCATCTATTCCCTGTTGTGCTGATATACAGAAAGGTGCGTGTCTATGGCAACAATGGGGTTAGGAAGCAGGTATAGCACATTACTGAGTAGTGATTGATAAGTAAGGGTCTTGTGGGCATTTTTCACCAGTTTTATTTGAGCTGTGACACTTTCAGACACATGGCCTGTTATTTTTGTACATTGCAGTAAAAGGTAGTAAAATTCTTTAAATCCCCTTTGGCCACGATTTTTTTATTGAATTGTTAGACATTTTAAGAGTTTGTGTGAACTCTATGGAATTTGAGAAGTTGAAGAGCCAAAACTTAAAAACATATAAGCATTATAAAGTAGATACATAGATAAGGAAATGAACATGGTATACTAATACACATAGTGATTGATGGGATTATAGCAAGTGAAATTACTCAAGAACTTTCAAGATTTCAAATTGCCCTCTTTCTGCTTTCTCTATGGAGTGGACAGTTTGCCTTCATGTTGCCCAGACTGCAAAATATTTGAAGGCAAACTGCTTTGGGGAGAGGAGGGGATGCTTTTAAGAGACAACTGGTTCTGTTGCCCCAGGAGTATCAAGATTTGAGACTAACTTCAGTTATCTAACATACATACCTTGATCTATTCCCGAAGGAACTTCCTGCTTCCCAAGATTATCAACGCCAAGTACTTGGACACAATGGATGCACAACACATGTAAGGACTGCTGGACAATGACTGGAATTGGATTTCAGCTGGAACTCCCAATACAACAGGGATTTTACAAGTGCACTTTTTATATATAATGTTTTCTTTTAGTAACTGATGGTATTCACACTGCAGTAATAGCCTGGGATGTGTTTTGTATTTCATTTGATTAGATTGTATTGTTTACTTTTAATATTTAAAGTCTATACAAATATTGTAAACCTGCCTATATATATATATATATATATATATATATATATATATATATATATATATATATATATATATATATATATATATATATATATATATAATACTGAGCATCAAAAGAAACTTCTCACTTTGAGCATCAAATATAAAGTTCACTAGATGTGATCGAAAAATGACAAACTTTATTTAAGAGCAGGTGCAGTGACTTTATTTTGCTGATTTAACAACTGATATCATGAAGATGCTGGAAAATTATCTTTTGATCTTGGGTAGGTGTTGTTTGTAAATGCATATGCTTCAGTTATTGTCCCACAAGCGTGTCATCATCAAGGATGAATGATCAAGTGATTAAAAAGAAACCAAAAACATTTCGCCAATGTCCATCATTTATATACCTTATTTCTTTTAAAAAACAAATGTGTTATAATAGTGATAAGTTTCTTTTGATACTCTTTATATATATATATGTGTGTGTGTGTGTGGGGGGGGGGGGGGGGGGTGTAAAGGGCACTGTCGTTCTGATAGTGCCCCCTATCATTGAAATTTAAAACAGGAATGTAGATGAGCCTGGCTCTTTTGCACAGTTGTTAATACGCTCACTTGCAGGGTGTTCACTATAAAAGGGTTTGCCAATTTGCTGCATCAGATTAATAAAAAAACAACCCAATTTGAATTGAACATCATTATATAGTACTTTCATGAAGACTACTTCAAGTTGATCAACATTTAAGCCATATATGAAGCATGTGAATAACAATACATTTCAGAATGTACAGCTCTTTACCCAAGTATACTGTACCCTACAGTTATTATAACAGTCCGTAGCTGTAGCATTGTCTCCAACTGCGCACATTATCTGAAAATAAATTTAATTACAAAGTTTCTATTTTTATTCCTCTGATGTTGACTTCCTGGGGTGTACAAGCCAATCCTGTTGCCTTTCAAGGGAAACGCCCATGTATACAATGACCAATCAAATGCCTTATTGAGTTCTAGCTGCCTGGTGCATTCTGTTATAACCGATGATAACAGAAAAGCATCTGCTTCCTCCAGTGATTCCTTCCATAAACATGGTCAGAGATGAAATATGTTTCTTGGGGATCAGCTCCGGGCTTTGATTTCCATAAATGCTTTGAAAGTTTTCAAACTCTTTTTAAACCAACTTTGAGTTTTGTTTTGTACCAAATGTAGTCAGTATTATAAACAGTTCATTATTGTTTATGGTAGTATAGAAGCTGTGTTTCATAGTTTGTATATGGTTCTTCTATTGCATTTGTCAGAGTTAACTCTGTGGAGTCTTTATGATGACTTTATTTTTTTTGTCAGGTGCAATTATTTAAAAATATTTTTATGCATAAACTTGAAAATGACTAGTTTGAAAATATATTAAAGTTCTATATATTAAAAAATACATAAATAATTCCACACAATAGCAGATGATTGTCCCAGCAATAAGCTATATATAAATAGAACGTATAAACACAAAGCAGCACTTTATCCAGAAATGGATGGGCTTCATGTGTACCAGATCGGCTGCTGTCAAAGCACCCGGGGTCATACATTAAATTATGGGAGGCTTGTGGTTTGGTGTAATGAGAGCAATGGTTATTTATTCAGAGATAAAGCTTATCATGCAATTGATAGTCATTTGTTAAAGGAAATGCTGATTATTTTAGGAAAACAGTTTAAAATATGGAGTAGCTGCTTTAATCTCTTTTGATAAGAGTTATCTTTCAAATATTGCTTTGCCAGGTAATTAAAAAATAAGATTTCTTGTTTATTTTGTTTTTTTGTTATTGTTATTGTTTTGATTTTATGATTAATTCTTCATGGCTTATTAAAAGGACATTGATTTCTCTAAGACTGGGGATCCATATTTTGCAAATGCAGTTTATTTGAGTTAAAATGATTGTTGGATTGTAATTTAACTCCTCTCTCCTTACTGTCACAGCATACAACCCAGCTTTGATTTGTGCAGCTCCTCTCCTGAACATCTCAGTTCTAAACGGTTAAACAGTTACTAAGATTCCTGTCTGTTTAGTGAATATTGGTTCATGCTTTAGTCTCAAGTTAATTCGAAAGTTCATGATAATTAACAAATTTGGTTAATTATTGATTAGACCATGTTGACAGAAGAACACGTACTACATGTAATCAATCAATCAATCAATCAATCAAATAATTGTTATATAACGTATTTCACAAACCGCTTCCCAATAAAAAGCTTGTTTCACAGGAACAAATATGAAAGAATAAAGTAAAATAAAACACAGTATAAGTTGACTGTACAAGGACCCTGTAGCAGGTTGAAGGTGAATAAAAGGTGTGAAATCTGGCCTCTTGACAGGTGGTGGCACTGGAATGATCTACCTGCGTGACCTCACCAAGATGAAACATACATTAGGTATTCCAAATGGAAATACATGGTAAAATTTCCTAAAATACACAATGAGAATAGAGTGTTTTCTGCAAAATTCAGTGGCAATGACTTTTTAATGAAAAACAATGTAAATGAGCATAAATAAATAAGAAAAAGTTAGCCACAGTTAGTTAAATTATTTTTTTTTGTATTAAATTGCATTACTAAAATCTGAAAAAAGACAGAACAAACATGTTTGCCATATTTTATTTTAATATCTATCTTACCTTATTCCGTTCTTCAGTAGCCACTGTTTGCCTATCCATGGTCATTGTCGCAGTCTTCTGCTGTTTTAATAGAAGCTATGATGGTGAGTTATTGGAAATACTGGACTTGCGTTTTGCATTTGTGCCCTATCTTTTGCCATTATATTTGGCGCTAATTTACATTTGTTTCTGGAGTTCACCGATGGCCTTAAGAATCTCTCCATGGCTGAACTAAAGCTTGCAATGAAACCTCGCCGCACTTCTCACTATACAAATAGCATGTATGCACTCTAGTGATATGTACAGTAATAGAGTAGGGAGCAAATGTTTCAGTTTTTGTATTTTTGCAAAAAAATGAAAATTCCGCAAGAGAGAGCAAATTCTATAATTTTTTTCGCAGACTCCTTGAGACATTTTTTGGTGGCCATCTTGGTAAGGTCATGCCACAGGTGATTCAGGTTATGCTACTGTCAAAGCCAGTGTTTTCCCACAGACTTAGCTGATTAGGGATTGGCTGTGGAGGATTGATGGGGGCGTGGCCTGGAACATAAATAGGGAACGGTGTTGCTTAGCGGGGGAAGAGTTTGGTGCAGAGGATTGCTGTTGAAACCTTTAGATGGCACAGAATCAGGATATCAGTTCATTTTAGTGATAGTGGACAATGCAACTTGATTTTTGGAGGCTGACCCTATGCGCAGTATCAGTGCTCAGTCCGTGGCAAAACAATTGGGTCAAGTGTTTTCTCATGTAGGAATACCCAAAGAGATCCTCACTGACCAAGGGACAGCTTTTATATCAGGGTGCACTCAGCAGATTTGCAAATTGCTCAAGGTTTGCTCTATCAGGACATTTGAGTACCACCCCCAGACAGACGGACTGGTAGAATGATTTAATCAGACTCAAAATCAGCTCTTGTGTCACTTCATGCAAAGAGACACCAATAATTGGGTAAGAATGCTTCTCTATCTTCTTTTTGCTATTAGGGAAGTAACCTAGTCATCAACAAGCTTCTCACCATTTGAGTTACAATATGGTAGACAGCCAAGAGGGTTGGGAATCAGGACAAAGTAGAGCACAACATGTTGTAAAGTATGTGCTTGAATTGAGAGATCACCTAGAATTGTTTGATCAACTGCCTAAACAAAATCTGGAAGTTTTCATAGTCAGAGCAGACTTACAATCAAAAAGCTCAAATTAGATCATTCCAACTGGGCAATTGAGTGCTGTTCCTTCTCCTCTCTTCAGAATGTAAATTGTTTACCAAATGGCAAGGCCCATATGAAGTAATCCAAAAAATTGGAACAGTACTTTTTGAGGTTCGGCAGCTGAAAGCCGGCTCTATACCAAATGTATGTTCCATCTTGGTGAGGTCATGAAGGTAGATCTTTCCAGTGCCGCCACCAGTCGGGAGGCCAGATTTCACATCTTTTATTCACCTTCACCCTGCAACAGATCCTAATTTACTGCCCTTGAATTTTCAGAATTAGTTAGACATAGAAGTAGGAGTATAAGTACAAGTCAGGTTCAAAACCACAATCCTGACAGACAAGGCATTCTTAGTATGAGTCAAATTATGACCATTATCAATAACCAAAAAGAACAGGGTCCAAACTGTTAAAGATAAGAAACCAGTAGATGTTTCAAAGAAGCATGACCACTGAAAGATACAAAGCAGGATCCTGGAGTGATTTGGGCTAGTTAAGATTTGTTTCCATCCAAGTGCTGAGCAGACTCAGTACTGCACAAAGCACAGTGAGCTGTGCCATTTTGCAAAACGCACTTAGGTATCCTGATGGAATAATGATGTAATTTCCTGTGTTATATAAAGTATATAATTCTATTTTTTTGTTTAAACAGAATGCAGAATGTTTTTAATCTGTATTGCACAGCTTCTGTATGCTGCACTGATTTATTCCACTGTGCCTCTCAACACACAGGGGAGGATAACTGAAGGTTAGATGAACAAGCCTTCAGTATTAATAAACCAGAAACAAAAAGGTGAGTTTTTATCTTTGTACAACTTTGTATTATTCTGGAATATTACAAAATGATATAACAGCATTGCAAATCGTTATACTTTTGACAGATTTAGCTGTGAATTGTGCTGCATGTGATTAGAACAGGAAAGTGAAAGTAGCTTTTGTATTAATTTCACTTCAATACATTAGTAATATACTTTAGCTTAGGTATTGCATTAATTAATGTAAATGTACACGATGGGTTAACCTATTACATTTGACCTATTGTCAGAGCAATAATAATAAAGAAAATCTAGCAGAACACCTGATTTGTGTCTCCAGATTGTTATTAGAAGGGCTGGGAATTAAAATGCAGTATGGAATTGAGAGGGGCTGCTGTATTTTAAAATAGCACAGTGTTTTGTTTTTTTATATCATTTTTTTTATAACAAAACTCCCTCTCTACAGCAGTTGCTGCATAATGTAATATTTCTGAATGCTTGTCATTTTAGGTTTATCTGAAGTGTAATATTACAGTGCATGACTGAGTGATACAAGCAGAGGGGACAAAGCTTTCAGTATTTTCAGCTTCTTTTGTTTCTGATGAATTGGTTATAATTTGACAGTTATATTTTAAGGCTTATTTTGTATTTGTGCTATGGACTGTTTTGAGATGCAGACATCCAACTGATGCCTATGATTAAGAAGATTTTATGACAAATCTGAAGCTGTTCATATGTTTAAAATCAAGTTATTAATCAAATTGATTAATCTTGTTACATAACTGATTTATGAAAATGTTTGGACATGCTGTTACTTGATTGATTAATGTCTTGTTCACAGTCATCTTAAAATAACGTTAGAATAGGCTTTGTTAGACAGAAGACTGATTAAGATTTTGCTGCTGATGCATTTATTTTCAAAAGGGTTTCTTTAGGTTAAGCGCTCTTGGTTTTGTTTTTGTTTTTTTGGGGCAGTGCAGGGTCTACTTTACAATCTTGACAAGGGCCCAGCGCCGGCATTGGGTGCACTACCTAGAAAACATTTTAAGGCCTGGAGAGAAGTGTTAAATGTGTCCAATTAATCAAATAATTAGACAAATTACGTAATTGGAAGCTCGGGTGGAACAAAAGCCAGAAGACACTACACCCCCCCCCCCCCCCCTCCTCCTCCAGGAACTGCCTTAGACCAAGCGTGTCCATTTATAGTCCAGTAAGGCCATTCCACTGCAGGGTTAACAGGTAAAATGAGGTAATGAACTACTTCAGGGTCCAGATGGAGGTTTGATTGGTTCAATTAAACAATTTAGAACAGGGTTGGAACAAAGACTAGAACTGGAAGGCCCAACTTTGGCCACCCCTGCCTTAGACCCAGCTTCTTCCCCCTAGTAGTGGGAGAAGGTGTCAGGGCTAGTGTCATGGACATGGTTAGGGTTCTAATATGGTTAGAATTAAGGGACTATGGCACGGTGTGGCATGTTACGAGGTAATAATGGAACTTAATAAAGTCCAAAAAGGTGTTATAATATAACTTTAAGTTATTTATTTCCCTTTGCCTGAAACAATCATTTAGTCCAGTAAAAGAGAACACTTTTCTAGAGTAGGCAGTGATTTTAGATCAGGTGTCATTAGGGTCAACTCTCAGCCATGCTTTATTTGCCGTTCCTTTATTGAGTAACAACAGAACAGCTGACCTCCATAGAAAACAATGGGAGGGCAGTCTCCGGTTATTGTATAATTAGGGTTTAAGTATTACAGAACACATTGTAGCATTACAAGAAACACATTATTTTACCTTTACTATATGATCTGTTGTCCATATTGCAGTGATATATTTATTCACACATCGCGGATCAGAAAATCACATGAGGAATTTATTTTTTCCACTCATTTCAATCAGATTGCCAACAATGCTGGAAGGACCCTAGTCTAGATACACTACGATGCTTATATGTGAAATTCTCTTTTGCCCAACAAACTCTCAAGTTGAGAAATGTATTCCCCAGCTGACCATGTTGTGTGAAAATAAAACCTCAAAACAATTGGGACTATGTTGAAGTGTATTGCTGCAATGCGCACACTGCGGGATGCAGACCTGCCCTTTTCTGAATCTCAGCTCTTCAGCGTTACGCTACAAGAGGGCACTACATCCCAACTCATACCAGGAAGCAGGCACTCTTACCAACATTTACAAGCCGCTGATCGCAGAGGGACTGTGCCTGGACTGTTACACATCAGTCAGGCAGGTTTTCAAGCAGAGGGTCTCTCTGTACACTGAAGAGCACAGGTACACTTGGGGGATGGAAATCACCTTTTCACAGGCAGCCTGGAAACTGGGGAGTAACTGGGCAAGCTAAGGAATGCTCATGTTACTGGCTTTACACCTGTCCTGCATTAAAACAGAAATAGCAAAATCAGAAAGCTTCACAAACCACTTTTTAAAAAAGGCATCGAGATGAAGAGCACCATAGCAGATGATGAAAATGAGTCGAAAAAATGTGACCCGAGGAAGAAGTTCTAGACGTTTTACCAGAAGAAGTGAAACATGCTGTCAAACATATGAAGACAGGAAACCTCATCATAGGAGCAAAAATAGATTGAAGTATTGCCCTCACATCCTTACATCACCGGGCAATAGTCACAGTCTGTCATGTGATTGGTTAACATCACTGTCGGTCACACCTCTTTTCAAAGGAATGCCCTCCACTCCTAAACAACAAAACACAAATGGCTGAAAAAAATAAAAACTGCTGAAGAGTGATGAATTACAAAAACATTTTCTATTTACTTATGCTATATCAGCTCTATCAAAACAAAATACTGTAAAGCCATAAATATTTGTGATCAAAATATTTGGCGAGTCACATTCATAAACCCTATTTTGCTCCAGAAATGTTGCGACCTGCTGCACTGGTAGTAGTGTATTACTTCATTATATGTACAGCACTAAAATATTCATGCAAAATTTCTTTTTTTTTCACATGCGAAAAACACGTAATAAAAGGCTTGTACATATTTATGGCTTTACAGTATATAAAGTCATATTTACTGTCCAACTTTTCCTCTCTTTATTATTTTGACTGAATCATATATTAAATATGTACTGCAGACTCAGCTAACAGTGGAAAATTAAATGTCCTTCTGGAAAACTATTGTTACATCCAGGGTGCAGCATCGAGCATTATAGCCCTCTGTTGGTAACAATAGTCTTCTGCTATAGCCCTCCTCTCCAGTCCATATATATATATATATATATATATATATATATATATATATATATATATATATATATATATATATATATATAGATAGATAGATAGATAGAGATAGATATATATATACATACACACACAAACACACACACACACACACACACACACACACACACACACACACACACACTGTGACATATAGGAGAATTAATGACGAACGTTACAATTCAGAGGAGAGACGAGATGAATACTAAATAGAAAAGAGTTTCAGTTCCGTCCCGTTGAACTTTTCATAGGAATGTACAGTCACATTTGTTACAATTTTAAACATTTTATATATATTATTATTATTATTATTATTATTATTATTATTATTATTATTATTATTATTATTATATTATAATAATAATAATAATAATAATAATAATAATAATAATAATAATAATAATAATAATAGTGTCCTTTGGCTCAGGACAGACAGATCAAACGATCACAGCCATAATAGGGAGAAGCTGCGTTCTTTGATTCTTTTTATGTTTGGTGTTTCATTTACTGTACATATGAAGAATGCACAGGGAAACAGATTTTGGCTGCCATAAACGTTATCCTTTTTACATGGAATAAGAGTGACCCCTGGTGGTCATTAAACGCAAATTGACTGATTGAAATCTGTCTCTCCATGCAAGGTGGTTGCTACAGCCATTTAGTAAACAGTACCGTTGCTTTTTTGGTGTCTCTTTGCAGTTGCAGATTTTTCTGATACATTTGTATCTATTTAGTTGAATTATCATAGCAACTATAATAAATGTATACTAAAGTAACAACATTGAACAGTGTTACAAAATAACCCTCTCCGTCTCTCCCAGCAGCATCTCTGACTCTTAGTTGGGTGAAAGGGAAACATACAGCCTTGATTGCAGTGATTTCATCTACTACAATGAGGAAGAAAGACATTTTTATAATTATAATTTTCAAAAATAGACTGGCATCCACAGATATACCACAGATATGATCCAGACAAGACTGCAGCTTTTCTTGCTTTGCATAATGACTTGTAATTATTATTTTGATTGAACATTTTATCGCTATTAAATGAATGTGCCAGCTAGACAATAACCTAATAGGAAGCCATAAACCCAGTCTTAGAACAAAGACTGAGAACACCAATGAAGCCTCGAGCTGTGCTTCGGTTGGAGCTGTAATTACTATGTAGTTTATGCACTCGGCTTTCAACGACGTGCCTCAGATATATTTCAGGGAATATGATAGATATAAGAATAAAGATAAGATTTGAATGCTGGGTTAGGGGGTTGTCATAATCCCAGCTGCAACTTTATCACTCTCCCTTCCCCAGCCTTTACTTGCAGACAGTCCCCTCGGAGGGGGGAGGGGGCACCTGATGTGACAGTTTTTTGAACGTAGGATAAGGAATATTATCAATACGTTCTTATTAAGGGACCAGCCCGTGTTCTGGCCCGGGTACATTTTAGGCCTGAATTCGGGTCCGGTTGGTGTTTCATCCACATACAAACAATAAAGACATGTCTGCTTCTTGGAAAATGTTTTTATATTGTGTTTAGAACTAAAACACATGTACATCGGAATTAAATAAGGAAGTGCCCATAGGGGAGCAATGGACTGATCAAAGACTGCATGATATCAAACGATTTCACAGCAGGCTCAGCGATAGAAAACACATATAAATAAATGAAGACGCTAATAAATAGCGTTACTTTTTCTTTTTAAGAAGCTGATTTCATTTTTATTAATACATCAAAATGTCCACTGGAATCATTGGATTGTCTAAAAAAACAAAAAAACAAAAAAACAAAAAACAAAAAAAACACAATGGACAGTGGATTAAAGCAACTGTTTTAGTATTTTTGACTGAAATTAATTCCCTATTATATATATATATATATATATATATATATATATATAGATAGATATAGATATAGATATAGATATATATATATATATATATATATATATATATATATATATACACACACACACACACACACACACCTTTTGTTTGTTTCTGGTTGAAACCATGTCGTTTTTCAACTGTGTTTGTAGAGAGAGAGAGAGAGAGAGAGAGAGAGAGAGAGAGAGAGAGAGAGAGAGAGATGAAAAGCAAAAAAAAAAGTTGTGTTAAATTAAAAACATTTTTGGATAGATTTGAACGATATTGGAAAACAGCCACCTGTCAACGTGAGCAGATAATGGGGTTGTCAGGTTGCCGCTGCTGTGAGCCTCTCTCTGGAATACGCTGCCTTGGGCTCAGTTCTAACAGAATACTTCACAGTGTTGCTCGGCTTTTTCACAAGAGGAAGAGAAACTGATTGAGCAGGCTGACTTGACTACTGACACCGCACAGCAAAATAATTGTGCGCTTATTTCAGGGGAGGGGGAAGCAAATATGTTTCGCAATTAGTAAACATAATTTGTGACTATTCTTATACATTCAAATGTAATTTTATAATTGTATAATATCAATTAGATGTTAAATTTTTTGATATATATATATATATATATATATATATATATATATATATATATATATATATATATATATATATATATATATAAACTATTGCATATATATATATATATATGTGTGTGTGTGTGTGTGTGTGTGTGTGTGTGTGTGTGCGTGCGTGCGTGTGTGGCACTGGCACACAAATTAACATTAACATGACATTAAACATGACTGGAGTGAGTTTATATCGCTGTGCAAATTAAGTGCATCTATAAGGGAATTAAAACCGGAAAGGATGGTCGTACACACCAACCCGAGTCTAATATTCAACAGTCAAATGTAATGGGGGAAATGAAAGACCTGGTACGGCAGAGATTACCCCGGTCTGCGGCAGTGACAGTGGGGTCTTTCCCCGCTTACGCCGAGCTCCCAACCCCGGAGCTCCAGTTTGCCAACGGGACAAACTCCACGGACTGCGGGGAGGAAATCTTGCTGTATGGAGATGTGGAGAAAGTCGTTATCGGGATTGTCCTTTCCATCATCACCCTAACCACCATCGGCGGGAACTCGCTCGTCATCATCTCGGTCTGCACAGTTAAAAAGCTCAGGCAGCCGTCTAATTACCTGGTGGTGTCGCTGGCCGCAGCGGACCTGTCGGTAGCCCTGGCGGTCATGCCCTTTGCCATCACCACTGACCTGGTGGGCGGGGAGTGGCTTTTCGGGAAGTTCTTCTGCAACGTGTTCATTGCCATGGACGTCATGTGCTGCACTGCTTCCATCATGACACTGTGTGTGATCAGCGTGGACAGGTATTATTATTATTATTATTATTATTATTATTATTATTATTATTATTATTATTATTATTATTATTGTTACTACTCCAGTAGTTTTTTTTTTTTTTTTTTTACTGTGTTAAGACAGCTAATTGCGCTGCTGCCAGTAGCTGCACAAAACACATTCTTAATATATTCCCATTTTACTTTCTCTAAACTTAAAGTCAATCAAATAGAAGCATTTCTCATTCTTCAGACCTGTTGTTAAACTAGTGGGAGGCTGGAGCTTCTTACTGACAGTAGAATTTATACCGGTAATAGGAAACCACAAAAAGCTGCTTTCTGATCACTTCTTCTTCTTCTTCTTCTTCTTCTTCTTCTTCTTCTTCTTCTTCTTCTTCTTCTCTTCTTCTTTAACGGTGAAACTTTATGACGTACCGTTTTCGACTAAAAAAAAAGTTGGAAATATCGGAAATACCACAAAGCACAGTACAATTTCCAGTCTTGACGTCCAATCTTTCCTGTCGTGCAACCTATAACTGGGATAATCACGAACCCCACGTTATTCATTGAATGAAAAGTTGCCATTGCTTTACATACCCTGAAGTACGATTACCTCTGTTACACGATCTGAGTTGATCAATATATAGTTCATATATATATATATATATATATATATATATATATATATATATATATATATATATATTATATTATATATATATATACATCTTAATCCCTCATTATACGAGCATAATTTGTTCCTTGAGAACTGCTCGTAACAAGGGAACCAATGAAATCCCCATTGGTTCCCATGTTATAATCTTTAATTGGTTCCAGAGCTTTAAAAAATTCCTTTCAACACCCCAAATTCCACTTAATAAAGGACAGAATGGTATCTAAATATGAAATAACCGAAATTCTGTATCAATTATTAAAGAAATCATCCTACAGTGAATGAGAAATAAACAATCGCTTGCGGTATGCATGAGTCCCCCACAAAGAAAGACCGGGGCTGACACAGTTTTCTTTCATGCGCATATCATAGTGTTAGAAAACATACGTTATTATAGTAAATATTAAGTTGTAAAAACTCTAACAATAAATAATGCACAGTTATGAAAAAGAAAATTAAGAGAATATTAAATATAAAACAGAAAAAAAGATAGCAGAAGCAACTGACAACTGCTACACACGCGAAACAGTACGAGAACGGTACAAAGACAAAAAAGGCTCACAGCGCATGCTGGGATGGTAGTGGTGAAAGCTGTGACGTACGCCTTGCACAGACACAATACGATCGGCCACTTGGCGAGCTCCCTTCTCGTAAGAGTGAAAATATGCTCGTTTAATGGAAAAACAGGTATTAATTTCTGTGTCTGTCACAAAGACGGCCAAGTGTGTGACGTCAGAACCAGGAAGGAATGAACACAAAGACAGGACAGATGAATTGAAATGATGAGGCGCTTGCTTGCGCCGGTTTATTGTAAATAAAAGGTTTAACAAACACGAAAACACAGGAGATGGCACATCACACCAAAATAAATATACAAACAAAAACTGACTAACAGTTAACAAAACGGTGAGCAGATCGACAGACTAACAAACACGGTGAGTTTAAACAAACAAGTATCGTGCAGGTCCCACCAGCACGTAATAGCAATTGATTCTAAACTCTATTTGGTTTCTCCTCCTCTCTCTCCCGTTCTCCACTCACCGAGCACACAACCCAGAGTGGGTGAAAACATGCTGCATTCACACACACACACACACACACACGGTGATTTGATTCTTATAAGCGGTTGATTCTTAAAAGTGGACAGATATGATTACAATTAGCAAAAGTGAGCCTCCACGCATCAGCAGTTTAAACACAGCATACAGATGTCAATGGTGCTCAATTACTGAGGACAATACATCAAAACAATTAAACAAGTCCTTGTGTGTAAGCTGCTTGTTATAGGATCATGATTGTGTTTACTCAAGGCTGCAGAATCCTATTTTCACTACAGTATACCTGAGAGTGAGTGACAAATTAAACTAGGCACCCTCATCTCGTGAGGCTGCCTAGTTTAACTGCCATGTGGTGTGACATGTAATGGCCTTTGAATGTCAGGACTAACACTACATTTAAGCATCTGTGGCTTGCTTTTTTCAGTTTTGATGCATCTCAGTTTTTCACTAAGCAGAGATGCAATGCTCCGCAATCTCCCCACCCCTCTGCTATGCAATCCCCCTCCCTCTACATGCACATCACACAATAACAATCCTGTACACATTTTCACTAACAGAGATCACAAAAAATACCTGTACATGTAGTCGTACGTCTTTCTTTTTCCTGCCATGACGACACACACAAACTGCACAGCTTGCTTTTTTTTCTACTAGGAGTTGCTGTAGACAGGGGATAATATTTAATCAATACGATTATTGAATCCATCTCATTCATTTGTTCTATTACTGATGCTATTTTTTTTTTTTTTTAAAGTCTTCTTATTACCTATATGCCTTTACATGGTCTTAGACCTTCTATCTTCAAGATCTGCTGACCCCACATGTCTCTGGTCAGTCCCTGGTCATTCCCTGAGATCGGAATTGCTTAATCTCTTTGGTGCCTCAGGTTTTGCTAGATGCAGAAGTACAGGAAGCCAAATACATAGCTGTAATGGCAGATTAAACAACTGATGCTGGAAATGCAGCTCAGCTGTCTTGTGTTTTCAGGTATGTGACTGACAGTGTCCCAAAAGACAGCCCTTTTTTAAATGATATTTGCTATAAAGTGTTTTACGTATGCCAGCTGAAGCCCCAGTCCACTTTCAATATGGGCCTTTAGGGGTGTAGGGATGATGGGGTCCCTTTCCGATGCTTAAAACAGACCCTGACACCTCACACAATAATGTTCCTGAAGCCAGGGTATCAAATCAATTACCTAAGAGCTTCTGTTAGAGGCTTGGGATTCTCAAGGCAGCTCTGTCATAAATGCATACTTTTTGTTTTTAATGGCTTGTAAAATTATTCAATGGGAGAGGGTTCCTCAGTCAGGATGCCTCATGTCATGATTGCCGCAAACCAAGAAGGTAGGGCACCCTAGCACAACGGAACAGTTGATCTCAAAGTACCGTTTCACCTGCTCTCAAGGAAGGTAGGGCACCCTAGCACAATGGAACAGTTGATCTCAAAGTACCGTTTCACCTGCTCTCAAATTAGGTAGGGCACCCTAGCACAATGGAACAGTTGATCTCAAAGTACCGTTTCACCTGCTCTCAAAGAAGGTAAGGCACCCTAGCACAATGGAACAGTTGATCTCAAAGTACCGTTTCCCTTCCACTCAAGGAATGTGTTCGGGTGGTGGGGGACAGGGGACACTTGGCCCAACAGAAGAGCTGCAGCTGGGTTACTTAATGCATCTGGCACTGATTAAAAAGGGAATAGCTGATTATCAAAAGGTTAGACCCTCAAACGTGACACTGCCTTAGAAAAAGACACTCAATGAATGCTTACGCTACTTCAGCATTGAAAAGCCCATTTGTGACGTAACCTCGCACAGCTTTCTACTAAACGTAAAGGCTGTACCACCAAGCAATCTTTTATTATCTGAGAGCTGCTGGAAGTAGCCATGGCAAGGGTCTGACCAAATAGGAAAGCATACGCATACAGTACGAGGGGTTTGGATGCCTCGTCATTCAGTATTTTTTTATGTGACACCATTTATTCAGTATTTCAAATTATTGCCAATTGACTCGTGCAATTACAGTGCTTTATGGTTTGGTTACTTTATAAGCAACATTATAAAAAATACTGAAGTCACTACAAATAAAAAAAATCCCTTTGCAATAAATACATAAATATATAACAAGGCCCTTGTTTACACTTTTGTTGTCTTCCTGTGGTCATCAGATAGCTGATTACTTTAGCCTAGACTTTCTGTCCCTTAGCAATAAGATGCAATTCATTGTAGACCAGCTTGAAGTAGCATTTATAATGGGTTCCTACGAAGGAAAAGCAACAAGTCACTTTTGTACCAAAAATATGTATTCAATTAGCATAGCTGTACTATATATTAAACTCGTCTGGACTACTGATATTCTTTCTCACCTAACAGCAATAACTATGTATAGTTTTCTACTGGCCAGAACCTTGTACTGTCACTGCAGGACTCTGATTCAGGTCATTCTTGTTATTATTATTATTATTATTATTATTAGTATTATTATTATTATTATTATTATTATTAAGAACGTAAGAACATAAGAAAGTTTACAAACGAGAGGAGGCCATTCAGCCCATCTTGCTCGTTTGGTTGTTAGTAGCTTATTGATCCCAAAATCTCATCAAGCAGCTTCTTGAAGGATCCAAGGATGTCAGCTTCAACAACATTACTGGTTGATTCCAGACCCTCACAATTCTCTGTGTAAAAAAGTGCCTCCTATTTTCTGTTCTGAATGCCCCTTTGTCTAATCTCCATTTGTGATCCCTGGTCCTTGTTTCTTTTTTCAGGCTGAAAAAGTCCCTTGGGTTGACACTGTCAATACCTTTTAGAATTTTGAATGCTTGAATTAGGTCGCCACGTAGTCTTCTTTGTTCAAGATTATTATCATTATTATTATTATCATAAGAAATGTGTAGTGAAGCCGGGCGACTAGGTATCCTAATTTACTAAGTATTAAGCCTAATTTACTACCAGTATTAAAAAAAGGTACTTTCTAAATATTTTGACTGGATCATTTTTATATCATTAACCTAAAGTGCTGGTATTTTAGCTCCATTACTATAAGGATCAGATTTGCTGAAGCTGTGGTTCTGTATGAAAACTGGTATATATGTACGTGTGTATATATCCTTTGTGCGAGACTTTACTGTGTAATGTTAGTGTGAGTTCACCCCTAGTCTGTCACTTTGGGTAATAATAATAATAATAATAATAATAATAAATAATAATAATAATAATAACTACATTGTTGTACATACATCCAGTAGGTTTATAATAAATACATATATGCAGTCAAAAATGTTAGTAAAGAGTGCAAGGATAGAACACAGCGCTTGCCTATGAATTTTCTTTTTAATTATTACACCGTGTAACAATTATTATTTTTTTTTTGTTCCTGGGTAGTAAGTGTTATTTCCTAATTGCTTATGCCTCAAAAGTATAGAAAATGGCTATTATTCCCCACAAACTTTGCTTTTGTGACCAGGACAGTGATATTTTGAAATTTACCTATTTTCCAGAACATTCCAGATAGATTCAGTGCTGAGTAAACTTGAAGTAACTTCTAGAACTTTCCAGTAATATAAATAGTAGTATAAATATAGGGGCCTTAAGCTCACCAGTTCAGTTTAGTTCCAGCTGCCTAAGTGGATACATATCTGCATTTTTCTGAGATGGCATCAAGAGGCTGCAATGGTGGCATTCCTGATTGGTCTCCAAGGCGGTTTTACCAAGTTTCCCTGCTATCTTTGCCTTTGGGACAGCAGGGACACCAAGGTGCACTACTACAGGCGGGACTGGCCACAGCGGACCGAGTTCTCTGTGGGGAGGAACAACGTCAAGTGGGAGCCACTGGTGGACCCCACTTAATTTGGATTGATATGTTGTTTTTTTCTGACTTTATGTGAACGAAAAGACACAAAATCGCCCGTTTTCTCATTGGAAATAGGTAAATTTCAAAATATCACTGTCCTGGTCACAAAAGCAAAGTTTGTACCGAATATTAGCCATTTTCTATACTTCTGAGGCATAAGCAATTAGGAAATAACACTTACTACCCAGGAACAAAAATTGTGTTACATAGTGATTTGTGTTTCTTTGTGTTTACGATTAGAAAAACAGGAACTTGAGGGCTACATTTTCATATTAATTAGGTTATTTGCATTTTGGAATGAGAATATCTCTCGCTAAAAAAAAAAAAAAAAACGACATGGAAACACACACAACTCGAAAGTACTACCAAAATAGAGTGAGAAAAAGGTGAGGCTTATTATTTTTTTCCATGGAAATTGCCCCACTTTTTGTATAATCAATTCAGGTGACAATATAAGCGAGTCCATGTATCAAAGCTTGTTACGCGATTTCATTTGTGTGGGAGGAAAAGTGCTTGCATAAAACAGTTTCAGAAGGTTAGTTAAGGACTCTGCTGTCTACCGGAGCTTTGTAGCATTTCAGAGACGTGTACGTTGACATGAGAATTGCTCTTTTACTAAACTGCAATTAAATCACAAACTTTAGCTGCTAATTCACATCCTCCTATCTTTTTTCTTTCTTTTTTCACAGCATATACTTAGGTGATACACACAGAGCACATTGAGGGCACAAGAGTATAACAGTGTCTGAGGATGGTACACTGAAATGTTAAAGTACACTTTGGGACCTGTCATTAAGCCACTGGCTTTAGTTTTTCCTTATTTCAAGTTCACATTTTTAACAGTGTCTAAACACTAACCTCATTAAGACTTTTGAAGCCCCTCATACTTGAGAGTTACCAGCAATGACAAGGGTGGAGAGACATTTCAGGGTTTCATAACGATAGACTCGTCTGAGCCAATATAAATCCAGTATGCAGTAAAAGTCTTTTGATGGAGACAAATTATCATTGAAAAACAAATTTGCACAATTGTGTACAGCAGGCAGTAAAGGATTAAGTTGCCACAGCTGATAAATCTTTAGGCTTATGAATGGGTGAGGAACTGGGAGAGCTGATTTAAATTTTAAAATATACTGACTGTTTGTACCGAACACTGAAGGCATTGAGAAAGACTTCCTAGTTCAAATGTTTGTCATTGGCTGTATCATGTTCCTTTAAGCATTTTTTACGATTGATCACTATTGAGTTTATATAGAATTAATGTAGCTGCTTTACACAAGCAAAGAGACTTGAACAATTAACCTTCTGATCCGAAGGAGCAGAAAAATGTAAAACATGGTCATTCTGCCCATCAGTGCCTGTCCAGTTTCTGTTAGTTAATTGATCTCAACAAAAAACAGCAGTTTGATAAATAGTAAAGTCCAGACCATGTAGCTAACAGCACACACCGATTCTTATAAATCCATTGTTTCCATTGCTGGGTGCTACCCCCAGGATCATTTCCCCAAATATCCCAACATTAATGTCAATAGATGAAAACAGAGGTGCAGCATGTCCCACACCTTCTGTCTGGTGTTACAGGACAGCTAAGCTGTTTACCTGTAACACCAAAACACGTTCACAGAAAAAGGCTTTTACACACTACCTTTAGTTACGGTTGAATTCACCAACAACCGGGCTCCAAACACACCAATTTTGAAAATGAGTTGCACCCCTGAAACATGTAATTTGCATGGTTCCGCACAAAGTTAAATAAAGCAGTCTAAAGAAGGCAGTTTGCATGCCTTATTTTCAGGCATTTTGTTAGTATTTAGCTCCTAGGTTACTTGTTAAAAAAAAATCAATGAAATAAGAATCATAGCACATGCAGATTAGGTATACATTGAAATGTATAGAAATTGAACAGTTGATGATTTGTGAACATTTTCATTTTCAGCCTGCTCACCAGCTGACATTACAATTATTCATAATATCTAAAACAGAATATACTGTGAGGCACATGAGCCACGTTTATTATATGGAAATCTGCCATGTCAAATATAATAATTGCCTGCTGAGAAAGGCCTCATTGCTCATTGTGTAAACTGGAACACAACAGAATCCTAGTATAGTTCCCAGTTTAGTTAGACATATGTCACTTCCCAACGGAGATAAAGGGACTAGCTTGAATTCAAAATCCCCTTGCTCTTATCACTAGATAAATCATATCTTTCCTATGTCTTATATCTACTCAGGATAGCTCAGCGGAGATGCACAGGAATTGAGATCCCTAAATTTGGGGATTTATCAATATGGAAACCTTGATGGTTGAATGAAAAAAATCATATCGGGTTATTCTCCTAACAATAATAAAAAAAAAAAAAATATGATATAGGCTATGTTGCTATGTTGCTATTTGCTAGGTAATTTAACATTTCTTAAAATAACAGAACAGAACACTCCCAGTACTAATACTAGCTTATAAAAAAGGCAGTTGCTGCAGTGATCCGAAATGAGGAAACTCACTGTCCGTTTCAGACTTGACTCACACCATGTACCAGCACATGTCCCTCAGGATATCTAAACTTCTCTTTTAGATGTGTAAATGAAAATTACACATGGGAATGTCCAAACTATGACACATACATCAAAATGGTTAGGCATTTACAAACATCTAAGCACTTAGTTTGTCCAATTATTATTTTCACCTGATGTTCTCCCAATTTGGAATGCCCAATCCCTCACCGCAGCAATTCCCCACATGGCTCAGGAGACCCGAAGGTTCAGTCGGCATCCTTCAATTCCACGATCAAGCCAGCTTCCTTTTTCACCAGGAACTCAAGAGTGGATGTCAGCAAGCTACCCACATCTGAAGGACAAAGGCCAGCCCTGCAGGTGTCCGCTTTGAGCTCACTGGGTGCATCGCTGTAGCGTGATGAGGAGAAACAGCCCCTGCTAGTCCTCTGCGATAACTTCTTCATGCAGCTAATTAATTGCTTTTGAAAATCAATTTTACACCAACGTCTAAAGCATGAGATACACTAGTCTAGATCCCCTAGTCGCAATGTAAATGTACTCCACATCGAACCCCAAGCCAGGCATCCTAATTAACCCAAATGACACTCAAATCAGGAGAGTAGAGAGTTCAGGAGATTAATCCAGTATTTTACATTAACTCAATGCGCATCTAAAACACTTACAAATAAAGTTTAACATCAAGGAAACCCAACATCAATGTGATTAACAAGACCTTAGCGAAGCTACGAGAAAAGAGCCGGCTCTATTTTCATGTCACATTTAGTTTTATAATGCATTTATTTTTTAACAGTAACCATTTAGAGCAGTCCTCGGCTACTAAGAAAGCAATCCCTTTTCCTCTTTTAAACTCTAGCTGTTATATAAGCCAGCAGTAGTTGTCACTTTGAATAACATTTCAGCATTTCATCCCATCAGAAAGCCTTCCCCTTCCAGGATCTTCAGAACAGAAGTGCTGTTTGAAGTGCTCAGTGAAAAGGTATGGCACTGGAGCATAAACATCCAGGATATTAGGTTGGGGATAACTTTCACGTGTCGGGAAGAAATTCACTGAAGAGTGAAGCTGAAGACACTTTGCAGAGGTACATACTGATTAAGATTCAGGAAAAAAAAAAACTAAAAAACAACAAGAATAAGTCATGTTTGGCCTGAAGGCAATCAAACATTCGCCAACGAAATATCCAGATATTACAACTCAAAAACAAGGCATTCCCGTAGACTAACAGTAAAATAAAAAACAAACAAACATAAGATTTAGGATACGCTGCTATAATTTAACATATTCTAAAAATAACAACAGAGCCCTCCCAGCACTAACATTAGCATGTGATCCTACATGAGGGGAACTCACTGTGATTCAGGACCAGGTCATCATCGATGATGGTCATTGATGGGAAGAGGACAGGGTGTCAAGGCTCAGTTTTGACATTAAAATTAAAAACAAGTAAATCCCTGTAAGTTTAACCAATACAGTGACTGCATGCACACCTGAGGGTCCACAGCAATTGAGGACAAGCTAATAGAAGAACTGTCCAGTCATAGATACTGGGTTTTAAACATTACCTTTGTGCTGGGAGGTGGTCAGATTGGTGATACAATAATAGGGGACGGGGTTTGCTGGTCAAGCCTTGGATGATGGGTGAAGAAGAGCTCCTAAACAGACTGCTCTCTGCTCTTGGTATTATGAATGAGGATTACTGAATATTTCACAACTGAGGAGTTTCTTCTATACGGAGTGGGGCTTACTGTGAGTTGCACAGGCACTTACTCACTTACTTCTCAAAGCAAGGGGTGTCATATAGGGACTGTTAGCATGCATGCAGTACAGCACATTAGTAATCATCTTACCTTGAATTTACACTTGCAGCAGTTGGGGAGCTTTTACTGAGGCACAAGACCATGGGCTTATATATGCCTGTGTTTTTCCAGTAAACAGTTCATACCCAAGTATAACCACGTGACCTTTTTTTGCACAATAAAACAATGTTCATACGGATCAGAGTCCTGATCTTTACCAGCAAGAGGTACGCTGGATAGACTGCTTGGAAGCAGTGATGTTATTGGTAGTATACAGTACCGAAACCTCTTCTGACAGCTGTAACTCACAGTGAAGGCCTTGCTGTTATAATGCAATGTCTCAGTGGTAAAAGCATCAGGAATCCTCATTAGATAATACCAGACACGCACTTGACTGGAGTCTATTTATATACTTATGAAACCATTTGCTTAATGAATCTGAAATGACGCATAACATATTTCTCTTGCATGTTTAATCAGGTGTATAGGAATAATTATAATTATTAAAATTAGTAGCATAACTGATAACAATAAAAAATTAATTGTTATGCCCACCAAAATAGATGTGTCAGTTTTACGCTTTAAAATATCTCAGTGTACTTTGAACCCCAGGGGCTGGGTTCAGCTGCTTGAATACTTCAACTGTGTCTAAAATACAAATTCCACATTGCACAGGTGCACCACAGATTATGTGGATCGACGGCATCATCATTGCTGTTTTGAAGCAAATAGCTTTCAAGAAACAAAAAAAACTGAGTTGCAGGAAGAGGCAGGTTGTGATATAATGCCTTGCAGGTCAGGTGAGCTAGGTCTCAGTTTTCAGGGAAAACACTTTTGATGAAAAAGACGTCAGAAGTACAGTGTCAGAGTTCAAGCGCTGGCTACACGGGTTTATTCAAAAGATAAACTTCTGGCTTCTGACCCTTTAAGGAACAAAACAAAAACTTATCTCCCTCTGACCTAAGCTTATAGGGGGGTAAGCGTACCTTAACACTGTCCTATATTATGTGTGGGAAAGCTGAATCCTTTTAGCCCATCCAATATTGTCACCTTTTTAAACTGCTTTAAGCCGCTAAGGGAGGCATTGTTTTATTGACAGTTTCTGCCAAGGAGTGATTGTTCAGTGTTCCTGGAGTAATCTGCACTCTGCTTTAGTTTAATATATCATACTGTAGCATTTCCTTAAGCTCCTCTACTCTAACCAGCATCCTGAGGTACTTTAAAAACCTTAGACCCAATTCAGGAATGCTCAGAAATAATATACACAAGACAGGGTAAAACAACTCTTTATTTGGCTGGGTTGCATGCCGGCAACACTTAAATAATAAGTATGGGCTCTACACCTCAATGTCTTGAAATAATTCGACATGATATAAACCACACACACAAACACAACATGGTCACAAGTACCCAGTGAGTGCTCTTGGTGCAGGTGGTGAAATACAGGTAATGTGCAGAGCTAGCAGCAGCTCCTGGAGAGTTTAGCCATCTAACAATGACAAATACAACAATTACTAGACAAGTTAAAATAAACAAAACCGCCATGGTTAGTACACAGGGTTTTCCTGTAGGTCTTTGTGTAACCATAACACAGGGAACAGATTGTTTGGCCACATCCCCTGATATACCTTCAGTCCCTCCCCCTTCTTAGTGAGTGCAATTATATATCCTCCAATCCATGACTGACACATCACTTACTGCATTAAAGCGATGACTTCTGGTATTGTGACTCCGCCCCCTTCTTGGATGGCCAGCTTCCGACACCCTGGAATGAACTGCCAAACCATCCAATCCAGGACACACTGTTCCTGTTACAAAGCACCCTCTTGAGTTAATCTCAAAATTTCTCTCTCTCTCTCTCTCTCTCTCTCTCTCTCTCTCTCTCTCTCTCTCTCTCTCTCTCTCTCTCTCTCTCTCTCTCTCTCTCTCTCTCTCTCTTCCCTGGAGAATGTACTGAGAAAGTTCCTGCACAACAAAGCAGGGGGAAATCAGTCAGCATTTTAGTGTCTGTGTCTGTGTCTGCCTGTCCTGTGAAGAACATTAAATAATGAGGGATCCTTCTTCATACCTGTACTTATTTAGTACAATATTATGTGTTCACATAATAATTCAGTGATGGACATTGCCTGTAGTGCTGCTTTGCATTACTCTTTTTGATGTCCCTGAGGATTAAATTATAGCCTGATGCCAGCTATTTCATCATGTACAATTGTTTGTTTGTGACATCAGACCCAGAAGAAACACACACACAGCACTGTGAGTGAAATGGTGAATGTGCTTGCTGGAGCTGGTTTATTGTAAAATAAAAGGTTTAAACAAAACAAAACACTCAAAATAAACGTTGCAATGGCCAAACGAACAGACAGACAAAACAAACAGTGAACGAACACTAAACAAGTATTGTGCGAGTCCTCTTGTACAAGTAGCATCTGTTATCGTCTTAATTATTTATTATTTTAATCTCCTCTCCACACCAGTTCTCCACTCACCGAACACACCTCTCCCAAGTGACTGCACTCACAGAACACACAATATACAGTTGTGCCAGGATTCAATTACTAATTAATTATTCACTTGACTCCTAGCACGTGTCAATCCCCCTGCTCACATACTATTACATACTTTATCTGCACATGAAGTGATTGTGCACTCCCCATGCCTAAATACAATCATACATTTTAAATCACCCGTGCTACGCAGACCCATTTATATCCTATGCACCAATACCTATACACCAACATTAACACACCACACGAAACATATAACACAAAATCTACACATGGGCTGGGCACACTGCCACAGTCATATAATAAACTTGGTTCATTAAGTTATCCTTTTCATTATGTATATTTGGTTTTACCTGTCGTATAATAATAATAATAATATAATACAAAGTCAAGACACTTAGTCAATATGGGTCATTTCTGCCTCTCCAGATGAGCTACCCGGGTTTTAGTGGGTTAAAACCTGTACATTTTATTTAAAACACAGGGTAGTGTGTCTCCAAATGACCTACCTATTGTTCAATTGAGGTAGTCCATTTGGAGGGGAAGGGCTATTTTTCAGATTCGTCTGTTAATCTGTGCTGCCAGTAACCCATTTTGAGCACCGACGTTCCTGATTTATATTGGGCTAGTTATTTGGGATGGGGTACAATGTGTTCCACGGCAGAGCATTACTTACACTCTGCCAATTTAGCGCTGCGTCATACAATCTTGATGTCCCCCCAGGTGTTGTACTATTTTTTCCACTTTGAGCTTGAGAAAGTTATTTTTCCAAAGTTTTGTATTTGAATGTCCAGTTTGGCTTTTGATTCTGAAATCTTAAAGTAGGTGTAGGTGCAATGCCTCTTTTTCTTCCCCTTACTATTTCACAGTGTTTGCAATCATTTTTATATTGCTCCAGTTCTGAGTTATCTTAGTCTTCCTAGCTTGGAGAACTACCTCTTTCCAGCTCAAAGCAGCTCAAAGCCAGGTAAAGGAAGCTTTAGAGAAATGACAGTAGCTAAATATAGGAGCAACATAACCCAGAAGCACTCAGAACAATTGAAGCAAACACCATCAAATAGTAAGGGGGAAAAAAAAGCTTTTTCAGTGACTACAAAAAGGCAGTGTGTTTTTTAAAAAAAAAAATAAGGCTTAAAGTTTTTTAAATACACATTAATAACAGTCTTTATAAAATGTCCTGGGTCAAACTAAGTACTCTGATTGGTTGTTAGTGATCACATGACTGTTCGGGAATTTTTGCACTACCGCATGGGGTCAGAACATTTTTTTTTTTTTGCCTCATCACCTTCTCAGAACTTAGACTTAAGATCCCTTTTATCGAATAAAATCTAGAAAGTTTCAGCCAGTTGTTGATTAAAATCTGCACAGTTGATGTTTATTTTTTACTGACATATTGTAGGTGTTTAACAAGAATCCGAAACGTTTCTGTCAATTTTTCAGGTACCTGGGGATAACCAGACCCTTGACGTACCCGGTGCGGCAGAACGGGAAGCTGATGGCGAAGATGGTGTTCATAGCGTGGCTGCTGTCCACCTCCATCACCCTGCCACCCCTCTTCGGCTGGGCCACCAACGTCACGGTGGAGCCTGTCTGCCTCATCAGCCAGGACTTTGGCTACACTGTCTACTCCACGGCCGTGGCCTTCTATATCCCCATGACGGTCATGCTTGTAATGTACTTCCGCATCTATAATGCAGCCAAGATCAGCGCCGAGAAGCACAAGTTCATGCACATCCCGTGGCAGTACGACCGCGACGGGATCTACAGCATGGAGCAGGAGATGCGGGGGGTTCAGAACCATCGTGTCTCTCGCCAGGACAGGGTGATGGAAGAGTGCGCCATCCTCTCCAAGCTGCTCCGGCCAGACCGCAGGAACATCTCCATCTTCAAGAGGGAGCAGAAAGCTGCCAGGACCCTGGGCATCATCGTAGGTGCCTTCACCTTCTGCTGGCTGCCCTTCTTCCTCCTCTCCACGGCCAGGCCATTTATTTGCGGCATCGAGTGCAGCTGCATGCCTCTGAGGCTGGAGCGGACCTTGCTGTGGTTGGGATACACCAACTCCCTCATCAATCCCCTGATCTATGCGTTCTTCAACCGGGATCTGAGGACTACCTTCTGGAACCTGCTCAAGTGCAAGTACAGAAACATCAACCGGAGGCTGTCTGCAGCCAGCATGCACGAAGCGCTGAAAGTGAAGGAGAGACCTTGACCTCAGTGCATATGTAAAATAACTATATAACTAAATAAAGAAAAGCTTGGATGTGGTGGATTTCCATGGCTGGAAATCCAACATATTTTGTATGAAACCCATTTGTAGCTAATTATTGACTGATCATGACAGACAACCAACACCTGATGATTATTATAGAATAAATACATACATAATCAAAATAAATTGGAAATTTGTGATTCAAAAAAGCAACAAAAATGGTTAAAGAGTATAGAAACAATCTCAAAATGGCAGTGATAACTACCAAAAGACCATCTCAGTCCCCGGACTTGAATCCCATTGAGATGTTGTGGATTGACTTGAAGGCTGCTGTTGCAAAAAAGAAGCCAAAGTCGATTGCAGAACTCAAAGCTGTGTTGAAGAATGAGCAAAAATACATTAACAACGTACCTGGGATATAACCTACACACTGGTATAAAGAACCAGTATCATGGAACCGAATAAAATCGTATTAAATCCTGTTTAAATTCTCCTTTTAGTACATATTCTGATAGTGCGTACTTCCTGTTATTACTCACGCACTGCAATGGCACACACCGGTCTGCTGTTTGAACTTGACCTTGCTCTCTGTTACTGTAATTTCTGCAGTATTACCGTGGCCAGCGCTAAACGATCATCAATTTCACTTAAGGACAAACTATACATTATTGGAGAAATCTTAAAGGGACGAAATTCCGAATTATGTCCTCAAGTTTAAAAAGCAGCAGTCACTGTGGCAGTCGTCTAAGGCCCTGCCCACATTAGTGCAAAAAAAAGCGACAACCTAGTTCAAAACAGATTTACCTGAACCCAACCCAACAGTGTTAGCGCATCCAGATTGCCGAATGAAACCGGGTTAGTTTAACCCAGCTGCTGTTTAAAAAATACTTTGCTGGATGACAGTATCCCAGAAGCCACTGCAATGTACAGTATACATGTTCTTCTTTCTTTTTTTCCCCCTTCGTAAATGTTGTTTATTTTCATGAACATGGGAGCAGAACGGAGGAGCTATGAGAAAATGCCTAAGTAATCAAAAGGGGAATAATTCATATGGGGAAAATAAAAGTATGAAATTAATGTTAGCATGTTATTTTTCATGATATCTAATATTTTTTTGTTTTATTATAAAGCTGAATCTCCACTGTAATGTTTATCTTTCAAAAGAACAATTATAAATTATATAAATCACTTCCTTTGTGGTTTTTCTAATTTCTTTTAACTGCCCAGAATAGTTAGTACATACGGTAAATATGTCAAGGTAGATTCGTGAGCTGCAATATCACACTATCAGACGCTCCTTTCAATAAAAGCCATACTAGTGTACCATTCACTCAAGCGTGTATTTAATTCAGCATTTCACTGTGTAGGAGCACTTGCAAAGTTAGTTTGAAAGTTCAGTCTGGAGATATTGAAGCAGTGGTGCTCATTAGCTGCCTTGCATGGAAAGAAATGTCTTACGAGATTTTTGTTTGCTATTCACTACTAGTAAGGATCACGCTGTGTAAAATGAATTTCTTACAAAACAAACTGTTTTTCCTGGAGTCCTAAGTCATTAAAATAACAAGTGGAAAGATTAAAATAAAATAAAAATACTTAATCCTAACTATCTGGCTTACCCAGCTGTGTTGTTATTTATTGTATTTAAAAGTTATAGTATGCCGCAACTATAACAGGAATTGAATTGTATTTTCAGATTTTTATATAAATGGTTAAATTTTAATGAGCTGTTTGCTCTGCAAAAATGTTTATATACCAAGGTAGAAAAAAAGCATTACTTGAATCCAGCCAACTAAAATGAGGCTAATTGAAGATGCTCATTTCCAAATAGATACACAGCCCTTTGTTTTTCTGTAAAAATGACTCTTAGTTTCTGATAGTGATTACCTTCAGAAGAAATACCTGCCAATTAACCCTCCCCAACCCATGGGAGTGCCAGAGCAACGCTCCTTGTGGCGTCCCCAGATAAGAGCTAGGACAGCCAGGACGTGAACCCATGCTCCTCTGTCTGTATGACTCTCCCTGCACATCACACAGTCATGCCTTTACCAGGTCAGCCAGACAGACATTCTAGAAGAGAATCTGTGGAGACAATCTATCTGTCTGTTCATCCATCTGTACGTCACATACAATTTGACGTGATTTACTTTTTGATGAGACTGGTCTCTCTAATTTTGTGTTAGCTACATTTCAGCAAAGGAGGGATTTTAATATCTTTAGCAGTTGAGGGATTAACTATGAAAACTATTTGTCAGAGCCACCAAGCTTTTATTCGTCTTTGAAGTTTCCATGGTCTTTTTTATTTTTTATTACATTATTCAATCATATCATATTTCTTGTGATGTGTGTCCTAATGGCTTTGAGATTGTGTTCTTCCAGCACAGCACCACTCACTCAGCAAATGAGACACCAAGAGAAAATGCAATACTCCAATTCGTTTGAGAAACGTAACTTCGCTGTCAAGTTTCTCCTTTCTGTTCAATTACATTTTGAAAGACAAATGGTGATCTTATTAAACTGCCCAACAGTGAAATTCAATGCAGCATTTTACACTCCCAGGCAAATACATGACAGCGATACACTTCAAGAGAATGCCCTCAAGTTAGTCTGCTCTTCCATTACACCTGGAGTGGATTCGCAGCGCTTTTTCTGAACTAACACAGGTACATTTATATTCACTGATGTTATTATTATTATTATTATTATTAGTTTATTTAGCAGACACCTTTATCTGATGTGACTTACAGAGACTAGGGTGTGTGAACTGTGCATCAGCTGCAGAGTCACTTCCAACAACACCTCACCCGAAAGACACACAGTGTGTCAAGGAGTGAGCCAGGATTTGAACCGGTGACTTCCTTGTTACAAGCCCTTTTCTTTAACCGCTGGACCACATCTGACAGCTGCATGCTGCTACATAGTTATGCTACGTATGGGAAGTATGATTCCATTACATGAGAGTAGATGTTAAAACATAGAGGCTAATGCTAATTCAGTCAGTAAACTCATGTAATAGATTATTTATTAAAACATAGACTAGACAACACGACTACATTATACAATTTTCATACTATAGTCTTTGGCCGTTGACCTCACCTTTCGAGGTACCCCTGCCTCTAAATAGCTTGCAGATAAGTGGACAGGCTGGCTATAGGGAAGCCATTGGCAAGGGGGCAGGATAGCTGCCCTCCCCATTTGATGAAGCTAAAATGCAGAAGGAGGCGAACTCTGGCACACAGCTGGGACGTAACAGATTGAGGTAAGCTATAAATCTTTTCCTTGCTGATTACTGGACAGTGTTTATCGAAGGACAAATAAGAGTTTATTTAGAGGCCGGCTGGCAACTGGTCATTAAGGATTATGTAAACTAGGTCCTGCAGCTGCCTAGGACCTGCAGTTTCCTTCCCCCGGAATGATTTCCTTTCACAGTTGGCTGGCTCAAGTCTCTCTGAACCATTTTCAATTACATTCCACTGCATGGGAGTTTGACATTTCATAACCCGCATTACACCTCAGGCACAGCAACGTGGCTTACCGTGCAGGGCGGTGGGGTGGTACACAGTCACAGTCATGTTAGCGGGGTATCAACACCCAGCTAGCCCAAGACACCTGCTGCTTGAGTTTTGCATTGGAGAGGTGTCAGCATGGTGGAATATACAGTAAGGGTGATTTACATCAGTGGTCTAATTTTGAAGTTTCTAAAAAAAAAAAAACAATCACATCTCATCTCACCCACAGGGGGCAGTATCCGTAATGGCGGTGTATCACACAACACTGCTTGTTACACTCTTCCCCCCTTTAACCTTGATGATCGGCTGAAGAAAATCCATGAGAACCAAGTCAAGGCACTAATATAAAAGGCCGAAGCTACCCTGCACACAACAAGCGAGCATCTTAACCACAATGCAAGAGAGCCGGGCTCAACTGCACTCATGCTTTTAGAGCTTTTAACCTCATCTTTTCTCATCTCATCTCATCTTATCTCATCTCATCTCCTCTCAAAGGCAATGTATCACACACTGGAACAGGTCACAAGGTGTTCTGGTAATTCTGGATAATCAAGGTTTTCCTGTACTCCAGTAAAAACGTTGAAAACACAATGAACCCAAATGGAAAGGATTTAACACAGTGCCACACTATATAAATAATATATACTCATATCTAAGGGGCAACACATTATCCGTGTAACAACATCAATAACTCTCCCATTTCCACTGCTTACATTACTAAGTACCTGTGGCAGAGCGGGAAGCTCTTCTCATGTGAAATGTGTCATTTATTGTATGTTTTTGGGTTAAATGTTGTAAATAGATTGATTTAATTGTTTATCTGCTGTGACGCTCCACCAGGGACAATCACCCGTCTGCGTGGAGCAGCAGCTGAAAGCAATCAGCTGTTCCAGCAGGCAGGTGGGCTTGTCTCAGCAGAGCATCAGTATAAAAGCATGGCGATCGCTGTGATCGGGGCTGCTGTAAGGCCTGCCGTTTTCAAGACACCTCTGATTTATAGTTACTTGAAAGCTGTCTGTGTTTCCACTTCAGTGCTAAAACATCAAAAAGAATGTTAGATGTGTCCTGTTAGAGAGATCTCTAGTTTTGAGAGAGTCGTGCGACATTTTGTCAAATATATAATGAAAGGCAGTTTAATCCCATCAGATTCTATAGTGGGGCCCCCACCTTCACCCCCAAATAAAAAACGGGTTTCTCTCAATAAGCTTTTCATAATCATACAGCAGCGCCTCGCTAAACCTGACATGTTTGTTAAAAAAACACAATACAATTGCATATACATACATTTATAGTGCTCACTGTATTTTAAATGTAAATCATTGCGCTGAAATAAAACTAATGTGTTTTGGGTAGGCTACACATTACACTATGAAAAAATTAGTACAGTACGCCTCTACAGTATACAGTAGAGTAGTAAAATCAAAGGAACACCTACACCACAAAATAGGTCATGGTGACAAGCTATGATACTTACGAAATTACAGCCAATGATATTAGAATATTAATTTTAAGAGACCAGCAATAATTTTGCATTATACCACTAATTAGTATTATCATTAGTAGCCTATAAGCCAAATGTATACTGTCAGTTTTTAGTCAGGGGTGCAGTGCTAAATTATGCACAATTACAAACCACCTGCACATTAACAGAATAGGTGCGTTTCCTATTCCTATTCGGAATGAGCTGGAGGGGTTAGCGGCACATGTGCGCAGTCAATTACTCCCAACACATTGGGGAAACCAGAAATGTCATAAAAAATGTTCAAGGCTTGTAAGTACACCCTGCTTTTAGGGGAAGATTGGTATTTGGCTGTTCGCCTCATGTATTGAGCACAACTTGCAACTCACAAGAAAAAGCAGACTGGGAAATGCCAACAAACAACCGCCACAGTGGCCTGAAAAGCCCCAGAGGCCAGATAATGCAGGGTGGATAATAGTTTGAGAACTGATGGAGGGATAGCATGGCTTATTTGATATTCATTTAAATCAAAGAGGGTATTGCAGGTATGAAATACCCTTTCTCTTCTCATCCTACAAATCCCTCTTTCTTGCTGAAAACAGTATCTCCTTGCTGCAAACACAGCGGCCATGGTTAGGGGACAGTGCTTTTAATAGTGCCTTTTAAAGGTTTGCTAATTGCAACTGTTTAATCTCTGTTTTGCTCATTGTTTTGCTAATTGTGACTTGTTTATCTCCCTCTAGTAATTTTACTGGGCTCCCTCTATTTCACTCTCAAGCAGGTTCTTCAAAGAATCATCCTCTTTCTGTAACAATCTAAGGTTACTAAGGTAAACAAAAGGCATGGACTCCAACATTCTGCCTCCAGATTGTACTTTAGTCTGGGCCCTAGTTATGACCAGATTCACCAGTCTGCAAGTCTGAACTAATTCAGATAAAATTGGCAAATCCTGCCCTAAGATAACTGGATAGGGCAAAATATGCACTAAACACACCAACATCAGAAATGTCTACCCCTGCACCTCCAAATAGACCTCAGCTGTAGGATAGGCATTTCCTTCCTCATGAATGCATCTAATTCTTAGCCCTGGACCATTACTCTACCACTTCCTCTGCACAAGTCTTGACTGCACCAGTCTGTGTACTACCAGAATCTATCAAATCTATCAAAGCTAACACAGCTTCGTTATTTAACATTACAGTGATAGTCTGTTCCTTACCTTGGCTTTCCCATACACATTTCCCTTGGCCTAGGGCATAGCATAAGTTAACAATGTTAGTTTTCCTTAGGGGGCACTCTGGCTTGATATGACCTGGCTGACCACAGTTATAACATACAAGTTTCCCTTTGTCCATCCTCACACTTTCCCGGGTATTAAGATGCTTCATTCCCTGACTTCAGACTTACCCCATGAAAACGAGCTAGCGCTTTGGTCGTACCGGAACTCTCTGGGCTTCCCTCAAGCAGCAACAAAGGCGTCCACCAACTCAACAGCTTTCAGCATGGTTCCTAGACTACGTTCCTTCACCCACACTTGCACTCAATATTTCAGCAATGCTCCCCTATCCATGGGCGCACACTTTTGCATCTAGGTAAAACAGTGGGGGTGGCCCAGCTGCCTGCTCGACTCAATAATACTGTTATTTAAAAATAAGAGATAAAACACTGAACTGATTAAACTACACTGAACATTTAAACTCCAGAAAGTAAACTTACCTAGTACTAAATACTACGCATTTCTTTAAGGAAGCAACATTGTGCAATAACAATTTGAGTGTTTGGTTTTTTTAGCCCACAGACAGCAGTAACGCCTTGCTATTGAAATATATATATTAGCCATGTGTGTGCTCAATGCTCAATGCACTGGCAGCAGCCAGCTGGGTGTTTATAGTTAACCTCGTCCAACAGAAAGGAAAAAACACCAGTATGGTTGTGGTACTACAACCTGGTAAAAACAAAAAAAATAATTGTTGTCCGCCATTACAGAATTTTTCTCTCGTACCCACTGACAAGAGCCCAGTTTGAAAACTACTGCCTTAGGATAATTCAATAGTTTAAATTTTGCATACTAATAAATTCATAGAAATAGCCAGGTTTGTACATATTAGTATATTGCTTGCTGCAGGTCTTCTGTTTTGAATGGCGTTATCTTTTTTAGCCTGTAGGCTGGCAGTGTTGAAAGAGTTAATGCTAATATAAATAAATCATTGCATGCATGAATAGATCAGGGCAGATTGAAGGCTGCACTACCTTGGCTATGAAGGGTTATGCACACAGACAGGGGTTGAGATAACATCTCAGATTTCAATAGGATGCCCCGCAGAAAGTGTAATAATTTTTATGGAAGGGGTGATGGATTCCACACCTGATCTTGATTAAACACCACATGCACATTGTGAATAAGGGCCACTTTGTCTTGAGGAGGACTGCTGTTGACTTCAGTGGATGGAATGGGTGAGTTGATTGAGTTCTCATGTTACCATCAAGTGCCCTATGACAGGCTGGCGAGTGGATAGAGGCCCAGTGACAGACTGTAGTTAAAAAAAATAATTTTATTATAAATAAACACAAAATAAAAGAGCACAAGGGCGAAAACAAAGATATTTAAACACAAATAACAAAACACAAAAGCAAATCTACAAAAATAAAGGTTTCCAGGCTGGGCGATGCCTTCACTGGACCAGAAGATTCACAAAAACCACAAAAAAGCAAACCAAAAAAAAAAAAATAGCAAGCACAACCATCTGCTTGCTTCCTCAGCTCCCTCCTCCCTCTAATGGGAAGCTGAGGCCTCCTTTTATGTCAGGTGGCTGGGTGCTGATTGATCATTAATTACTCTAATCAACCCCAGCCACCTGAACACAATAAACACAGGCAGGTAGGGGAATTTAACCTCATCCCTGCCTATCTATATTGGGCAGAGCTCCGCTAAAGTTGTTGTAATAAATCAAATCAGGATCCAAACTGGTTGTCAAAACTGAGATCATAAATTGTTTTGGATTTGAAGTATAACTCAACGGGGAAAGAGTGTGAAACAGGAAACAGTTTACTGCTATGTCGTTTATCAAGTCTGTTTGATACCTGAACTGTTCTGATATAGTCCACATTGAACACTCAGAATCTATCCATTTTCAGAGCCCCCTTTTGCTTAATTTACTAATATATCTTCCTGAAGATTTCTCACTCTGCAAAGTTTTCCCATGGAACGGGAAAGGAATGTACTGGAAATGCCTCTTCCATTCGTACAGAGTGCATTTAATCAGTGCGTGGTGCATGCACAATGCATTTCTCCAGCAGTAATAACATTAAAACAAACATCCATGCATCAAGTTTAGTTTTGTGTCAGGTGTTCGTATGTCTGGCATGGTATTTTATTTTCAATAGCCAATCTCACTTTGTTTCTTGTGTAGTTTGCTTGGCTGTGGAGTTGGGAATCATGAATCTCTGAACCGTACAGGGCTGGTCTTGCATATTCATGAACCTGTCTCTTCCCACGGATACCGTGTTTCCAGTGACCTTTTTATCCTGAGATGTGCTGTTGCCACAGTCGTCCAGGTCCCTTCCAATGAGGTAGTAGTAACACACAACTCGGACAATGCACAGACTTATGTTCTAATGCATGGAGGTGTGTTTATCTTAGCCGACAGTATCAACAGAGCTACAACAGCAAAGCTGCGTCCTTCATTTAAAGAAGCTCTTGGTTACCACTGAAACTATGACTCTGTGTAAATGAAGAAGTGAGCTTTAGAAGGAAAACTTAACTTCTTTTTTCTCTCATGTGCTGTATCATAGCTCGTATACATATATTTCAAAATTACTTTTCTGAAATACATCAAGATATCGCAGTCCTCCATTTGGCATTGTGGTGGATTGATATGTGGGATGTCTGAAGGAATCCACATAGGGTCCTATCTTTTTTAATCTGTGTGCGTTTCCTCGAGATATCTCTCCAGCTCAGACTTAATTGTTTTTAGTGTGCCATTTTTCCCCTGGTGAATAACTTCTTTGCAAATTTGAATGGGTCTTTATAAAAGTTAGTTCTCACACACTCCTTCTAATTGCAAATATGCTGCACCATAATGTTTAGTGCCCTTTCATGAATGAGGCCCTTAATCTCTGAACGCTAGCATGAGTGTGGCATAATGCAGATTTAAAGGGAGGTACGAGAATCGCCCTTAAAATATATTTCTGGAAACGCTGAGGTTTCCCCACAATTGAATGTCAGAGAAATACAGTTTTGATATTAAAATGACACTACATTGGTATAAGAAAAGGGTGTTTTAAAAAAAGTTATTTCAGCTTAAACAATTAAAATATGCCCATGATAATGTAAACAACATCAAGCTACAGACAGAGAGTCACAAACTTTAAACATATTACTATTTTTTATAGGTAAGAACTCAACTTTATTATGAATATACTGTGCTGTTATGTTTTAAACAACATATTACGATAATGTTCCTTATGGTAATTGTTTATTTATTAGTTTTAAAATGTTCAGTGAACTATGACCTATTTTTTGATCTCGCATTAGTACAAGCGGCCCCCTTTGCTAATTACATAGTTTTTGTGGTGGTGGGTCACAACACGGTATAAATCTCCACATTTTTGTAAAATGATTTTACACTTCCTTCAAAGATGCAACGTGTTTCAGTAAAATCAAATGCTCAATAAACTTTGCATCCTGTGCACACGTAGAACACCAAGTGGGTTTGGCATTACAGGGGAGAGGAAAGGAGGGTTTTCTGAGTGACTGTTTTGAGTGACTGTTTTGTCAGCATTGTGAATGCTTATTAACCACAGCTACACCCCGTTAGAAAATGTACTGCATTTTTTTAAGCAAGACTGTGAACGTGGGAGTGTACATCTTGTTTTAAGTAAATCATACTGAGAAGAATATTGAGACACAGACCATCAGCTAGTCCTCATCAGATTTAATACACCATCCCTACTGTGAAGCATGTTGGTGGCAGCATCATATTATGGGATGTTTCTCATCGGCAGGGACTTGGGTACTTATCAGGATAGAAAGGAAAATGATTGGAGAAAAATACAGAGAAGTCCTTGAGGAAAACGTGCTGCCCTCTGCAAGAAAGCTGAAACTCGGACAGAAGTTCCCCTTTCAGCATGACAACGACCCAAAGCACACAGCCAAAGCTACATTGGAGTGGCTAAGGAACAAAAAGGTAAATGTCCTTCTGTGGCCCAGTCAGAGCCCCGACCTAAATCCAATCAAAAATTTGTGCCATGACTTGAAGATGGCTGTCCATCAGCGCTCCCCAAGGAACTTGACAGAGCTTGAACAGTTTTGTAAAGAAGAATGGTCAAATATTGCCAAATCTAGGTGTGCAAAGTTGGTAGAGACCTATCCCAACAGACTCACAGTTGTAATTGCTGCCAAAGGTGCTTCCACCAAGTATTAACTCAGGGGGGTGGAGACTTATCCAATTATGATCTTTCAGTTTTGTATTTTTAATATATAATTTTTTTTCTCAATAAAAACTTTTTTCCCCTTAACAGTGTGGAGTATGGTGTGTAGATAAGTAGGAAAAAATCCTCATTTAAATGTATGAAACTCTGAGGCACTGACACAACAAAATGTGAAAAAAGATCAAGAGTGTGTAGACTTTCTATAGGCAATGTACACCTGTATGAAGGGTGCTATATAAATAAACTTTGATTTTATTTTATAATAAAAATACAATTGGTGATAATAGTACGATAGATATTATCATATATATCATATATATATATATATATATATCTATATACTATATATTATATATATATAATCTATATATAGAACTTTAGGGGTTTGAAACTCCCAAACCCAGATTTTTTTTTTTGTTGCTGTTATTTCTGCACTTAAGTGGAGTTCGCAGATCTGCTCAGTCTTTGGTTTTTGGGGGGGGACATCACGAGTCCACCCTGCTGGGAGCAATAGACTGCACACATGTGCCGCTAACCCCTTCTAGCTCATTCTGACCATGTGTATAGGACCATGATCTAGTGTGTGTAAACTGTCTAGGTAACTAAATAGGCCAAGTTAAAAAATAATAATAATAAAACTAAAGAAAAATGCTAAAATCATTTAGTTTCAATTTCAAATAATCTTTTATTCGCATTGTACACCAATGTGTACAATGCAGCAGTGTGATTTATTTTGTGTCACCAGTAGCCTACAGGCTAAAGTAAGAAGAAAGAGCGCTAGGTGTTCATTTGATTTTACTACTGTACTGTGTAATGTATAGGCCTACTGTACAGATTTATATTTTTTACATAATGTAATGTGCAATCTACCCAAAACACATTAGCGTTATTTCAGTGTAATGATTTACATTTGAAATGCATTTGACACTATAAATGTGTGTTCAGTTTTAATCTATTTTTGTTTTAAACCCGACACCTCCTTATGTCGGACAACCATGTCCAGTTTAGTAAGAGGTTACTGTATGATTATATATACTAGTATTAAAATAGGTCAAATGGAGACGGAACAGAATGCATTGTACAGATGACGTTTACGTTTAACAAAAACAATTATTTGAACAACGTTGCATGACTCTCGCAACGTGTAATGCTAGAGATCTCGCTAAGAAGACGCAGCGAATATTTAAATTAGTGTAGTGTGGCACTGTTCATTAACATTTTCTCTTAGTACGATAAAATGTTTACTTTGCTAAATGTTGCAATGAAAATGCAAATTGCGGTGTGTTTGAACTGTGACTGGCCCGTCTTAGTAAACCTGCCCCTTTGTGTGGAAGTTAAGCCATTTATTGGTCCTCAGTTGTAAAGGTGAGGGAATGGCAGCTTTTCATGCTTTGAAATTAACACATTAATAAATAAGTGTGTTTTGATTTATTTAATACCTGACGACAATTACTGATTATTCAGAACATACGACTGTGAGTACACTCCTAGCTGTAATAATGTCATAGTTTGAATTCTTATGATTGTCATTGGTGGAGACAAACAGTGAAGCAAGAAAATATCACTTTCTGATATGGGCCATAATGTCCAAAATCAATAAGCCATTATAATTAACAACTGCGGGTATTTTAATAGTCTAAATTTACTCACAGTAATGGTTGAGATGCCATTCAAACCAAAAATACTATATTAAATTGCCATTTGTTTTCGCTCATGAGTGCTAATTTTGCAGTTCTGGGAGCAGGGGCACCCACAGATCCTGGCAGATTTATTTGCTGTCTTTAAATTGTGTGTGAGATGGCTGATGAAGTGTTTGTGATCTTGGCTTTTAGCTGTGGTGGAATAATGCCAACTCCAACAAGCGCATCACAGCAGATTTTAAATGGGTATTTTGTACAGCAATTCTGCATACACAAACATTTCATGTGTGTTACTGTTTATTGCAAATATGGCTACACCAGTAATGCATCAACCTGGAAGTTAATTGATAACCTTGTTGAATAAAACTAAAACTCCAAACCCCTTTTTTCATCTGTACAGTTTTAACCAAGTGCAGGTTTTTGTCCCTGGTCTTATCAATAAGGTATAATTCAGGATCTATCTTAAATAGCATGACCCCTGTTTCAATGGATTAATGTCACTTACTATCAATGTACAGTTAAGTGTTAGGGATAGGAATAGGGTTATATCATCCAAAATAATGCACACATTAAATACATTTTAACTATGCTTAATAACAACACACAGTAATTAAATACACTTAAAGTGTTCCCAAATAAACTTGAAGTGATGCAACTCAATTTTGCAGTGCAAGATGAATAGCTACCTGAAGGCAAACACGTCAACAGACCTTACAATTTCTCCAGATAGCAAATAAGGAATGGCGACATGACATTTATACCAGCATTGCTTCAATCAAAACTGAAAAATCTTTGCAATGTGTTCCAATGTATTTAATATTTCAGGCCAGCCTTCATTGTCTATTTTCTCCACTAAGGACACTCTTGACATCACAGCCCTTTGAGCTCTTAGTATTTCACTTTCCAAACACATGCTTCAGTGTTTTCCAGGTCCGGATGCTGGTTGATCAATACAAGTTAAGCCTAAGGTTGCGCCCTCAAGGACACAAAGCCTATTTGTATGCCTGGCATGGGGCTTTGTGTTTGTCATTTGCTGCAGTGAGCTCTGCTGTTCATTTTACTCATGATCTTCAACAGCATTTAAACAGCTGCTGTTCGTTTTACTCATGTAGCTCAACAGCATTTAAACAGCTGCATCATTGCCGGTGTTCTAAGGACACCCCCTTACAAAATCAAGTTATGCATCTTCCCAATAATATGTTAGATTACATCTGCTTCCATTTGCATTTTTTTTTTTTTCTATAATGACACTTTCAAATAACTTTGCACCTCCTTGGCCACTCTACCTAGAGTAAAATTGTCACTGCCCCTTTAACGCCTTATCGTTAACCAACCAGCTGCTTCCCTTCATGACTGGCATGCTTTGCAGCCAGTGACGTGTTTGGACCCCAATGAGATGACATAGGAAGTAAAACTAACACCTAAAAGAAAGTTTGATTTTGTTTGCTGTAAGTCACTGTCACAAGGATGGCTGTAGGGGTGACGTCAGACCAGGAAATGAATGGATTCCACAACAGACAATGAAAAGCGCTGCGGCACAATTATTAACAAAATAAAAAGATTGAACAAAACACCAACACTGAAAATAAATGTCACAATGGCCAAATGGGTAGACAAAGTTTGATGGCATCTCTGTGGATTTGCAGTGCAAAAAAAGACGGCTAGGCAGGTACACGTTTCGTAGGACGCGTGTGTCAGCCGCTGTTCCCTGACTCACTGAGGGGTTGCAGTGGTGAACCAGGATTAATAAAAATACAATTGGTGATAATAGTACGATAGAACTGGAAATCGTCCATTGGGGAAACGGCGTAGCTGTAAGACTGCTCAGTGACTCTATTGTGATCAGCTGAGTTCAGTGCGATGATTGGATAGAGCGTGGCGGCGCATTGATCTCAGGGAGGAGCTTAGCAGTCCAAAAGGGACGCAGCTACGTGAGTACGAACCCTGAAATGTTAATCCAGCCGGAGCGTTGGGTTTTTGTGTTGTTGGCAGATGGAAACCATTTTGGGAGCTGAGGCGACACTTACACCCAGAACACCTGAACTGCCACACTACCGCAAGCTGTACCTGCACCTGGAGCACCTTGCCTTGCACACCCCTTCAACCTGTGCACTTGTACACCACAGTATTGTTATTTCTTTTTGTGAAACCTTTTTTTTTGGGACTGTAAACCTGCTGGTATAGGGGGTGGATATTTGTGTTAATATACTCTCTGTTTTGGACATTCAATTATTCCCACACCACTCACATCCTGACCAGGGTCTAGGCTAGATCCTAGGACCCCCAGCAGAATAGCAGGCAGCTGGGTCCACACACACAGAAAGAGAGGCGCACAGAAACTTGCTCTTGGTTAATTTTGTTATTTTCTGAAGGCTAGGCATTTCTTTTTGGATTACAGCAGACCTGGTCTCTGAGTCTCTGACGCAAACAGCTTCCTGCTAAAGTACAATACAAAATGCTCCATACTCTCCTAGGAAAGATCCGTCCCTAGTCCTACTACATCAAAGGCATCAGTCTGCATGATAAAATATATGAAACAGGCTCAATTTACGCATTCATTTATTTAAGTCTTAGGGCCAATTTAAAAACATGTCCTGTCTGAAATGTGCACGGTATGCCTCTTTATATTTTAGAAAGTTTTCTTTTTAATTAGGGGGTTGGAATTTTGCTATAAAAAAAGGCAGGTAAAGGTAAACATGTACAATGCGGGAGGCTGAAGGAAATTCAAATGCGGAAAGTCCATAGTGTTTGTTTCTCTCACTACAAAAAAAAAAAAAAAAAGTAAAAGGACAGAATAGGTATTCCCTTATTTTTGTTAAACACATTTTTTGTTCTATTGAATCCAATGCTACTACTGGTCCACAGAAGGGATCTATGAACAGTTTTGAGAAAAAAACCGTGAGATTTAATTATTGTCACTCGCATGTGATTTCTGTCATATGGTACAAGGCAATAAAGGCACACACAGTTTAACAAGCCTCATGCCCGCTATGATCAGCAAAGAGAAAAGCTGACAAAGTGCTCAGATGTTATCCAATGCAATTCGAAGATGCTTTCTCATTATTACTGATTGGTACTGAAAAAAATACAGAAATTAAAAAGGTTAGGAAATCCCATCTTGCAATTAACAGGTTCCTACGATGTTGTATACGGTGCACTCACCTATTTCAAACTTTGCATGTGATTCGTATCAAATTAACTTTATACTGTGCTTGTTTGTATCCAAATATCTCATAGTGAGTTTCAACGGGGCTGACAGACCACCCTGTAGTGTATGAACTATCCTTAAGAGTGCAGAAAATATAAACCGTGTTCACAGGGCTGTATTGGGGCATAACCATAGAACTGTATAAGAACAATATAGGCTATATAATAACCACAGACAGATGGACACACTGATGACATTTCTGACATGTTTCTGTGGCAGCTCCACAATTGGCAGAATTTTCCCCTCCATAATGAATTCTAAAGTGCAACGCCAATCACTTTGAATATAAAGGCGTTCTTTACAAATGCAATTCTCAAGGCTTTATACAACTTCTGTGGCTTTAATTTGGATCTGGACACTGGACGTAGTTCTCACCCATCCTCCAATACCCTCCTTTCAAAATGTAGTCTTCATTGTAACTGCGTGTGACCTTTAGTGAAACGTTCCAGTTTACTGTTGTGGAAAATCTACCTTCCACATGTATAACCATCACGCAGTACAGAAACGTCAAGGTCGAGGCCTTCTAGCAAAAGCAAGTTTCTTAAACAGCAGCTTGTTTCCTCAGCTGTTGAGGGGGTGCATTTAAATATATCTGCTGGAAATCTACTTACCTCTGGTAGCAGGGGTTTTGGCTGTGCATTCAGCAGGAGAAAATGAACTGCAGTCATGAGCTGCTATGATCTGATATTCTGTATGCAAGAATACTGCTATCATAAGCTATTGGTGGTAACATTTTCTCAGTGTGTTTGGGGAGTTTTTTCAAATATGAATGGTTTGATGCAGTGGTTAATTAATACATGCTAGATAACTCATTACATTCACATTGAGGTGTCCCGGGAATAAGATTTGGATAATATTTTGATATGTTTTGAGATTTACAAGTTGGGGCAATGCAGAATTTGGAAAGCAAATACAAAACTTGCAATAATGCATTGGGGTGTGGACCACCCTGCCCCCCCCTGTACGTATTTGGTATTTGTTGTATTATAATTTAAATGTATTTTTTAGTCTTTAAAAACATGGTGTTTTGTTTATTATTGTTTTACAGCATGGATGGGATTAACATTCCCCATCCGGATGAGCATGTGCATAATGTGGCCATTTCCAGATTAATGAAGTGATTACCAATCAGGAGATGGTCATGTATATGTAAAGACCGGATCAGCTGCTCATCAGGGTTGCCTGTTCAGAGGAACGAGACAAGTAAGAACTGAGAAAATACAATGTGCAATTACTACCCGTGCTGGATTTCGACCAGCACGGTGTCACAGGCGATTCTGATCTGTTCTTCTTGCGCTATAAGAAATGAGCTCCTTTTCAGTGGAAGGCATCTGTTGCATGACTCTTTGATGGGACTAGATTCAGCTATGATGTGTTTGCCCATTGATGATGTAGATGAGATGGTAGGTTGGAAACCCAATGACATGAAAAATAATGAGTACTCACCTATTCCTGTGTTCTGGATGGAGGGAATACCTCTTAAAATTGCCTGCTGTGATCAAACTGAAATGCATGAAAGAAACAGTTATCAATCCAGAATCATTGCTTCTGGTGGTGAAAGTCATTCTGAACAGAGGCTAAGTGCAAGTCTCTGCTAAACTATGGATGTGACAAATGCCGCAGTGGGTTGTCAATGATAAGGCCAAAACCTTGCCTGGCCTTTACCCATATGTTCAGGCACTGCCAAATTCTATTTGAATATACTGGCCCTGAAGGGATATTATTCCCACATTTAAATGTTGACCCAGACAATGTCAGAAGAATCGAGTGTGTTGGTTGTGAAGCTGGTCACTCAGTTAAATGGGCTCATTTGGGTAAACTGGAGTGTAAGGGAGGCGTCCCTTCCAATCCAGTTCAGGTGGCTTTCAGGTACCAAGTGAAGGCTGTTGTGACCCATACCTGTGATGTGAAAAGATGGTTTGGCTCGGCCAGTCGTGATTTTTACAGAACCACTCAGAGCTGGACCAGTAATAATAAACTCTATGAAAAGAGCCAAAATGTTTAAGTAAATTGTAACAGAATAATTTAACTAAAATAGATTTGTGGTTCTACTATAATAAGAAAAAACAGAGGTATCATTGCAGAGAAACTATAAGAGTGCAGGAAGATACCAGCCTGTGTAGGCTTGCTAAGAGAATCTAATTAATTTGGTAGCCTCTTCTTTGCCTGCTTGCAGCAAAGCAGCACCGGGCGTGGATAGATAAGAAAAATGAGTCTTGACAGCAGAAGTGAACATTTAATTTAATTAAATTAGAAAAGTGTCCACAGGAAGTTTGTAAGCCCAAAATACAGAGCCTCCTGGGTATTGCATAGAAAAAGCAACCCTTTGACAGGATTATATTTGAAACTAGAAAAAGGAACAGTGTTGTACCTTTTTCAGTTTTATTGTAAAACAAAAACTGTAAAGGAAGAAAAGGAGTGTGGCTTGAGTTTAATTGGCTTGAGTGTGCTCACAGTCAAGCTTCTTATTTAGAAAAAGAGGTAAGCTTGATTTGGAGGCAGCCTTGAACCCTTTCATTACCTTACTATGGTACCTATAAAATGAATGAGAGCTTAGCTATAAAACAAGCATTTTCTTGAAACCAGCAAAAGTATGATCTAAATGTAATAAATTTGGAAAGTGCTTACAGTGGAGTTTCATATTAATTAAAAGTAACTCTGGCTAGCAAGCAGGCCCCTATCTACAGGCTGTCTGAAAACTGCTTGAGCAGGGGATTTTTTAGGTAGGGAGAGAGGCCAGGTTTAAAAACTGAACAATAAAGAGATAAGATCTTTTTTTCTGGTGAGATTGTTACATTTAACCATGTTTATTATAGCCTGGATTTAAAAGAAAGCAATTGAACCTGCTACTTTAGGCTTAGTGGTATTTTATTCAGTAATAAGAACTCTGGTATCTCTGGTCTATACCCACTCGATCCATTTTTAAGCATGTGATAAACCAAAGGCGTACTAATACAGCTCTGATTCTTGCAAACTTCAAACCTGAATGAGTTTGTATGATTTTTTGATTGCTTAGAACTTGCCAGTGCATGAACAATCCAGCTGAAGGAGCTCAAGTACGGGGAACCTGACAACGGTACTTGTTTGTTACAAAGTGTCTATTTTGGCCATTTAGCTTTTTATTTTGTGTTGTTTTGTTCAAACTGCTTATTTATAATAAATGCGCGTCAGCGCTTCGACCCGCAATGCTGTGTCTGCCTCTTCCTGGTCTGTGATGTCACCAACAAGCTATCCGTGACAGTTGCTAAAAGAGACATGACACAGAAGCCTGAAAACAACACAACAGCTTCACACCCGGAGGTAAATTTCAGTAGTGATTCAATGTGATAGCTTCTATGAATACCCAATAACACATTTATAGATTTTATGTAACCCCTTATAACGGATCCTTAAACTATAGTGAAAAACCCCACTTTAGGCACGTTTGTAATGAGGCTGTGGTATGGCTGAGCCAATTAACTGAACTTATATTTTGATTTAACTCAGTGAAAGTAAAGGAGACAAAGCCCTGCAGGAGTCTTGCTGCCTGTTTCTTTTAACTTGGCAGCTGTCCCCCCAGATGCTCCCAATAATCGGCAATGTGCTCTTGCCAGTTTCTGGATGGGGTTTGTGCAGTGTGCCATCTGTCAATCTCTCTTTCTTCCCATTTAAGTTGTGCACTATTTCCTGCTCTTGTCTTTCGTCTTGTGATGGTTTTCATACACTGCAGGAACCTCCACGTCGGATTCTCCTCAAAATATCCGATGGACCAACTACTTAATATAGACCTCTACCCAGCACCCAGACCCACTCATACGCTCTGCACTGCAACACAGCAACAAATGCTCATACGCTCTGCACTGCCCCAGTCACAGACTCGCCCTCTCTTTCTCCATCCGATTCATATGCAAAACCTTCCTTCTGCTTCCTCTAAACCCAGAATCTCAGAGTCTCTAATTCAAAAATAACCCACAAAATATCGGGAAGAGTCTAATCATTGATCTTTTCTCCGCGGTGGGCAGTTCCTCCGGTCTCAACACCCTAACTCCCATCGATTAACTCTCGCCTTGTTACATTACAGCTTCCGACACTATTAATCCGTCAAAGCAGCAGGCCACGGCGCTTAGCTCTCAAAAGTGGATATTTTAGATGAGCTTCATCTTGCCTTTCTCGGAATCACCCGGGTCACCGTCAATTCGAAACCAGCCTCCCACTCGACAAATCCTGGAGTACATTTGTCAGCTTATTCCAAGTATTTTCAATTTCTAAACACAACTGGTTATCTCCCTTCGGACACTTCAATTTTGCAATTTGCATTATTCCAAGGCAGAATATTCATATCACGCATTCTCTCTCTCGCCTCAACTGTAAAAATATACATATCTTTCAGAAGCAACAAAGCCTCCACCAGAGCTTTCAACGCTCCAGCTTTCCTCCATACTCGGATCATGGCAGAGTCCAGGCTAATGCTAATTCTCATCTAGTATGTCTGCTCATCCTCTCAAATACTATAACATTTATACATGGTGAGAGACATGGTACGAGACTGGAATCTGTCTTGATTACGAGTTAAGGAGTTCCACTATTAGGAGAATGACTGGAGTTGTGAAACCCAAATCTCTGAATGTGAGTTCACCTTTTCCATTTCAAGCAGACATGATAGTAGCAAACCACTGATCAATCCTGTATTAACCAACTCATAGGATGTTCGGCACCTCATCTCTAGACATCAGGATGTGGTACACCTTCTGCATCCACCCCTCCGTCCTCAAAAAAAAAAAAAAAAAAAGTCATGTTCCTAGGTCTCCGAAAGACATGCAGAACAGAAAGCTAGGCTCCTGTTCTGCACTTATCTGTGATGGTGGTGATAGACCGCTGCAGGTTTGGGAAAGACTACACACTGCTCTCGCTGGATTGCAAGAGCTACATATGTTGAACGTGAAACAGTCATACTTGATGCAAGAAGCTTTGGCAGCGGACAAAAACACGTCTTCACTGTCATCCCATTTGAACTCTCTCCAGTCTCCTCTGCTCTGCACAACAGTTCATGTCTGAGGCTTTAGCTCCTTCCACCCGGTCCGTCTACTACACCGCTTGATCAACATTCCTCCTATTCTGCACCCAGAACCGGATGTCTTATTCAGTCAGCAACCTAGACCACTTCCTCGCATTCATTACCTACCTACGGGTCTCCTTGCACCTCCTCCCTTTATCTATCAGATCCTACATCTCCGGCATTCAATATCAGTTCTGTCTTTCGTCCATCCCTGCTCCACAGCTCCTGTCCGTCCCAGCTATCCGCCTGACTCTCTGCGGCATGGAAAGTGCTGTCCCAGCAGCCGTGCCTTTCAGGCTACCAATATCCTCAGACGTCCTTCGACTTCTAACCTTCTCACTCGGGAACGGCTTCTTTAATCCATTGGATGACCCCAACATGGAGTTTCTGTGTCTATGTGCTTTCTTTGGCTTTCTTCGTTGTTCTGAATTCTGGATTCCTTCTCCATCCAGCATTCCAGCGCTTGGCTTGTGACGCTCTGACCAATCCCAGCTTACCGGTGATCACTTTATCCTTCTCCTGAGATCAACTCCATAGAGGTAACTTCATCCAGCTGTCAAAGATTCATTCCTCTCTCTGCCCCAGCTCTGCTTTAACCAGGTATCTTGCGACCAAGAGCTGTCTTCCCTCAGATCCTCTGTTCTCAGACCACTCAGGTTCTATTATCTCTAGACACTGGTTCTCTTCCCACCTCTCCTCCCTACTTAAAAAAGCCGTATTTCCTTCCCAGTCCTATTCTCCTCATTCATTCTGGATTGGAGCTGCCACCTCAGCTGCAGGAGCAGGGGTTAATCAACCCATAATGAAATCCCTGGGACGTTGGTCTTCTGCCATAGAGACCTATATCAAGATGAGTTCTTCGGACATTACAGCTGCCCAACAATCCTTGGTTAGCACGCTCAGAGTGGGAGCACCCTCTCCACCAGGTCCACCAGGGGTTTTCTCCTGCTGGGGGGGGGGGGGTTCCTCTCCACAGCGTGGACAGCCTCAAATCTATAGCCTGTCCCTACTAACCTCTCCATGTCCTTTTCGATTTCCAGGTCATGTTTATGTGTGCAGCATGTGGTTCTTTCCTGACCCACGGGTGCGGCTCTGCAGGATCCAATGGATCCATTTTTGGGGGAGAAGTGAGTCTCACTCCCCCGGCCGGGCCCTGCTCCGCCGCCCAGGTTCCTCGTAGGTCAGAGGGGACCCCAGGCCACATCTATTCTTTTGAAGCTTGTGCGCTTTAGCCTCAGCGATGCTCTAATCTATATGCCTTTCTCTTAACTCTCTCTCATTTTTCTCCAGGTGCCGCGGGCATCCAGCAGGTGCCCAACCCTCACTTCGGGGCTCACGGCTAATGGAGGTCGGTTCTACGGATGGGACCTGTCTAGATCTTTTTCCTTTCCAGGTCCGGGTACCTTTCTGTCCCCCCGGAGTAGCCGGGTGTCTCTACCACCAGGTAAGCTGCCGGGACGGGTCCTCCACCGAGGGGAGGGGGGGGAATTCCTCTATCCATATCATCCCCTACTCTCCACAACCGCTCAAGCAGCTAGCGGACCTCCAAGCAGTAGGGGACCTGTCCGGTCTGTTTGACTTTGTCACTAACACTCTGTCTCCCAAGTCCCACAAGCACTCCATTCCCCCTCCGTCTTTGCAGGCTTTCCGTGAAATACAACAATCTAGAACAGGTCAACAGAAAGAATCAAGCTGTACAGTTACCCTTTCAGTGTTATCTGTTAACCTATTGAATATAAATATTGTATTATTGGTATTTATTATCATCTTGAATTTAAATACGTTTACTCTCTTAGATTCAAGTTTATATGTGAATTACTGTTCTTTGTCGATTCAGGCAACTCAGAATTGGGAAAAACATTTTTCTAAAGTTACATCCATAATTTGTTGCTAAGTGGTGAAGCATCAGGGTTGTACTGCAGACAGACACACCAGCAAACAACACAAAAAAACTTCACTTGTATACTAACAAAGCTATGTAATTATCGCTGTTTGCACAGATTGGTCCGAATATCCCTATATGTCCTCCCTCTCCTGTATAGAAATTAATGTGTTTTTTTTGGCCTCGTAACTATAGCGATATATTCCATTGGGGTCTGCAGTACTCAGTGCTGTCATACATATACAGGTACTTCGATGATACACTGAAGTGCCTTAGAAACCATTTCTGGCACTCAGCACATGATAGAACAGTACTTTACATGGGCATTGAAAAAGCATGTGAGCAATTGCCAGTCATTGGTTATTGAGTTTTAAACAAATTGTTGCACCAGCCTCATTTCTCAGACATTATCCCATATGTAAATGTGCACAGTCATTGCTTGTGATATGTTGTCATTATCAGTTAGATTCTTTTTGGGAAACATCTTTCGTGTTGACAAAAACTACTCACCAAGATGTTTGTATGAATTCGTAACTAGGTTTCTTTTATATACTATGGGATCATACCTAAATAATTAAAAAAAAAAACATCTAGTGGTTGATTTGTGTTTTGAGGTTGAAGATTTAAATGCACACATCTCAGAACTGCAATCTGTGTAAACAACGATATCTGATGACCAAGTGCTGAAAGGAATGGATAACACACATTTTAGTTAAATTACACAGACCTAACACAATTAGTGCACTAAATCTTCCCAAATAAGTATTTCCCACAGTTTCCATTATAAGAGCCACACAAACGATGATGGTACTTCAAAAGGTCACATGAAGATTAAATGGACATTGAAAAAAAAAGCGAGCCATTGGCAATCATTGGTTATCGAGTTTTACAAGAACTTTTGGCTCTGCTTCTTTGTATCTGATCCAATCGCTACATTTCCTTGTGTTTTCAATTTAGGGTTAGGGTGAGGGTTATTAATTTAGTGTGTCCAGTTTGGAATGCCCAGTCGTTTTTCCCCTCGCTGCAGCAATTCCCCATTTGGCTCAGGAGACCCAAAGGTTCAGTCGTGTCCTTTGAGCCCACGATCAAGCCAGCTTTCTTTTTCATGAAGGAACTCAAGAGCGGATGTCAGCGAGCTACCGGCCTCAGGCGGGAAAGGCCATCCCTGCAGATATGCCTGTGAGCTCACTGAGCGCCTGACCAACATGGTTCGCTGTAGCGCGATGAGAACAAAGTCCCTGCCAGTTTTGCCTCCCCTACAACCACTTGAACCAGCTTTGAGTGTTCACCCATGTGGAACTGAACAGCATCCTTCAAATGGAAATAAGTCTTTAACATGTTAGTGTCTATAGAGAGAGCATATCTATCTACTCCACACTTTGTCTACTTAAATATCTGGATCCATGAAACAAAGCCGAAGTGATTACTTAATATATAATAGTGTTCACAGTGATTTCTATCACAGATTTGATTTCGTCCCTGCAGTTACTCGATGTAAGTACTCTAGCGGTACAAAACTAAAAATAACAGAAGCTTCTCTGCCAGGCCCTGTTGAGATGGGCTAAAAACATATCCACTGGGATACATGAAATCCTGCAGCTGCATTTTTCAGGGCAGTCCTTTTGCACATCATCTAGAATCAGAGTGACTTCCCCTGGTGTGTCCTCTAATCACAAACCTGGCCTCCAGTTCCAGTAACCAAACAGCATGCAGCTTGTGATTGCCATTGCATATCTAACAGGCATTCAAGATACATCATGCTGGCAAATAGCTATTGACCATACTAATTCATGGGCTGTCATCATACTGGCAAATAACTACTGACCGTACTATTACATGGGCTGGATACAGGTGAGTGCAGTGTAGTGCAGGTACAAATCACACAGACAATTTCGAACAGGTGCAAGGGTGTTTATTGAAATTATTACGCTGTCCAGAGCCTTATGGCAAATACCTGTAAATAATAGATGATGGAAGTGAATACAGCGGTGTGTATCACTGCAGTTTGTAAAATCCCACGGGTTTGACGCACAACCAAAAGTCCAGTTTTTATTACCCACACAAAACACAAAGACACAGACACAGTTCCTACATTGTGTGAATTAAGTGCTTGTGGTGAAAAGACAGTTCCTAGTGGAAAGTGAAGTGCTGGTGTCCAGGTTTAATGTTGGCCTGAGGCTGCAGCTCTGGATCGTGCTAGTAATCTTGAAAACAGACAAAACAAACAAACAACGTTTACAAGACAGACTAACAGAACACTCACGGTTTCTTTTAAATGCAGGGACTCCTTTTAGGTTGTGTCTAACCATTTACAAATGAACAGATTACTTTTCTAAGTCCCTATTTTATATCCTCCCTCGTGACCCCTTGGTTAACAAGCGTATCCTCTCCTCCAATCCATGGATGCCATGCCGCTTTTTGGCCACTATCACAATTGGACTGAAGCACTCACTCTTGGAAGGCTCAATCACCCCAAGCTCGAGCATGTCCCATACCTCTTTGCAAATGCCACCTCGTTGACTTCATGGAATGCGATAAGGTCTCTCTCATACTGTGACAACTGAGGGAGAGATAATGGTATATTTAACAAGGTTAGTTCTACTGGGCACATCAGAAAAAACCTTGTTGAATTCCTCAATTAACATACGCAGCTCATGTTGCTGATCAGGAAGTAACTGTTCCACCATCGAAATGTCCTTTGTGCTAGAGGTCTCTAGCTCGGGGCCAAAATCATCCATTGCCTGGTCTGTAAATAAGGCCTCCCTTGCCTGCCAGAGCTTTAATAAATTTACGTGGTAAATTTAGTTTTCATTTCGGCGATCGGGTTGTCTAATTTCGTAATTCACCTTTCCTATAGCCCGAATCACTTCATATGGTCCCTGCCAATTAGTACATTTGGTTTGGATTGTGAGGAGGGAAGCAGCAGCATTACCTTGTATCCAGGTCGAAAGGTTCAAATCAATGCATTTTTGTTATAATGCTGCTGTTGTCAGTGCTGAGCCGATTTGAGATTGTCCTGGGCCAAATGACCGACTAAATCTAGGCGATCTCTAAGTAGGAGCACATGCATTTTTGGATGAACCTTTGTGCTCCTCCCACCCCTCTCCCAACAGATCAAGTTTATATGTCGGGTCGGCCATACAAGAGCTCAAAGGGGGAGAACCCTGTCGAACTCTGCGGCACCTCTCTCACTGCAAAAAGGAGGGAGGGAATGCCCAATGTTTTTGCTCTTGAATTACAGCATCGACTTCAAGGTCTGATTAAAGCATTCCACCAAACCATCCGTCTGTGGATGATAAACAGACGTCCTGATGGGACGTATTTTAAGTATTTTGTATACTTGCTGTAACGTGTTGGACAAGAAGTTTGTTCCGTGATCAGTCAAAATGTCCTTAGGGATCCCTACTCTAGCCATAATCTGCAGTAATTCTTTGGCTATCGCAGCAGCACTAGTAGACCTCAATGGAACTGCATCCGGGTATCGCGTTGCGTAATCTACCACCACTAATATACACATGTACCCGGAGTCAGAAGGTAGCAAAGGGCCCACTATGTTCATTGTGATGCGTTCAAAGGGGGTGGAAATAATCGGCAGTGGGACCAAAGGGGCATGGCGCACTCGACCTGGCGCTACTCACTGGCAGTCTGGGCATGTGGCTACATATTTCAGCAGATCTTTATGAAGTCCTACCCAATAAAATTGAGCCAATATTCACTTCCTTGTCTTGTCAGCTCCTAGGTGACTTGCAAAAGGGATACCATGTGCCAGCCTCATGACCTACAGCCAACTAGACGGGGGAACAAAATTGGGTTACAGGCTGTCCTGTGCCCGTGGCAAGGTTTACCCTATACAGTAATTACCCCTTGATAATGAAATGTGGAAATACTAGCAACCCAGTGCCTTCAACATCCTTATCTTCAATAGACCGGATCTGACCCCAAGTGTTCACTAGTGAGGGGTTGTTATTGTGGCCTCACACTATGTCTGTGCTTGAGTGCCAGAAGTCTGACATTACCAATCATTTCCCTTTCTGCTTTTTCTGCCACATTTACGTGTGTGGTCGGGACTGCCATTAATTTCATCAATTCTTTATAGTTTGGCCAGTCTCAACCCAGAATAACTGGATGTGGTATCCTTTCCGCCACCTAACTACCGGGTGACGTTTTATCGGAACAACTGATAAGTATACTTTGACTGTGGTGTATATTGCCATGTCTCCATGGATACAAGAGATAGCCACCTGAACTTGTGGCTACCACACACACCATCCAAGACGTTCTAATTAAGGTCTGACCACACCCTGTGTCCACTAATGCATGGGTTTTCACATTTACTAAAATCACATTAACAATGCAAGGCCCCTCCTGACCATTTCCCTTTGCTTACCCGGTTCTGATGCCAGAATACATGCTGCCATGTCACACTCCATCGCAGATGGGCAAGACTTGGCCTGATGACCCAGCTGGTGGCACCAAAAAAAAGGGACGGTGGAAAGGAGGGCACAAGGGTTAGATTTTTGTCACGTTGCTGGTAAGGCAACGGGGCGGGGGAAGCACCTCTACCCCAGCTGGGGGACAACCTTGATCTCCATGGAAGGGAGACATGGTTGCCCATCAGGGCCGGTAGTCTAGGAGGTCATTAACCAGGTCCTGGTGGTGGGGGTGGTGGAGCAGAGAGAGTACGTGGTGCTCAGATGCTCTGTTGGACTAGAGCGAGAGGGTTGACACCAGGGAGTCCTCAAAGTCCTCTGACAGTTTCACGGCTTGGTCCAGGGTGTAGGGCTTGTGGTGCTGTATCCATGCTTGGTTCTTGGCTCCGACCACATGGCAAAACTGCTCAATGACGATGGCTTCCCCCATCTGTGTGCTTGTTTTTAACACAGGGTTGAGACAGTGTACCATGTGGTCACAAAGTTTTTGTGCAACCACCCTGGGGCGTATATTTGAGGACCTTTTTTACTTCCTGAGCCTCACACGGAGGGTTTCCTCCTTTAAATTGAGACAGTGGAGAATGGCCAGATTTACCAGGTCATATTGAGCGTTGTCATCGTCAGCCATAGCCTGATAAGCTGCCTGTGCTTCTCCAATTCGCTTGCCCAGAACTCCCAGGGCCATGATGTGGTGTTAGCCAGCCGCTCACATGCCACCATGTATGCCTCTGGGTCATCTTCCTCTTCTCATTTTATGCATCCTCGTCTTTGGGGATGCTGCTGCTGCTGCGGGTGGTATCACCAGACCGACACTCAATCAGAGCCGTGCACCTCTCCTCTCTCCATTTCTCCTCAGCCTCCTATCTGTTGTCCAGCTGCTCCAGCAGCGCCAACAGTGCTCTGTAGTCCATCCCTCTTCTGACAACCAAATGTGGCAAAGTGGTGAGTGGATACAGGTGAGTGCAGTGCAGTGCAGGTACAAATCACATAGACAATTACGAACAGGTGCAAGGGTGTTTATTGAAATTATTACAATGTCCAGAACCTTATGGCAAACACTTGTAAATAATAGATGATGGAAGTGAATACAACGGCTTCAGTTTGTAAAATCCCATTGGTTTGACCCGCAACCAAAACTGATGCCACGAACCCTCCTTTTAGTTCATAAATCCATGCAAGTGCAATAAAGACGATATCTACTTTTTCACAGTCTACGAATATACTGTGACACCAGTACTGTATATTGTGTGCCAAATTCCCTAATGTAAAATAAATAAACTCATTGTTATCTTTCTATTTTTATAGTGACCTTTTTAGTGGAATTTAAATCAAGGGAAGTAATGTTAAAACTGTACAATGCACTAGTAAGACCTCATCTTGAATATTGTGTGCAGTTCTGGTCACCTCGCTATAAAAAAGATATTGCTGCTGTAGAAAGAGTGCAAAGAAGAGCGACCAGAATTATTCCGGGCTTAAAAGGCATGTCATATGCAGACAGGCTAAAAGAATTGAATCTGTTCAGTCTTGAACAAAGAAGACTACGTGGCGACCTAATTCAAGCATTCAAAATTCTAAAAGGTATTGACAGTGTCGACCCAAGGGACTTTCTCAGCCTGTAAAAAGAAACAAGGACCAGGGGTCACAAATGGAGTTTAGACAAAGGGGCATTCAGAACAGAAAATAGGAGGCACTTTTTTACACAGAGAATTGTGAGGGTCTGGAATCAACTCCCCAGTAATGTTGTTGAAGCTGACACCCTGGGATCCTTCAAGAAGCTGCTTGATGAGATTTTGGGATCAATAAGCTACTAACAACCAAACGAGCAAGATGGGCCGAATGGCCTCCTCTCGTTTGTAAACTTTCTTATGTTCTTATGTTCTTATGAGTAATCTTTCTAAAAACCAATAACTTACTAACTTACTCTGATGACTTCAGCTATTAGCCCTCTTCATCACTTACAATATGCACTGTTTTTACAATAGATGGAACTTTTTTAGGAGTCCACCTTGGGACTGATTTGAAATGTATTTACATGCATGAGCAGACTCCCATCCTGCACACTAGTCTCATTTGACAATAAAGTTACAAATATAGTATTGCCAATGTGCAAGTAAATGCAATACTGAACACATTGTAAAGTGTTAACAAGCACTTCTTGGGAACCTTTTGTCAAATGTTACCTCTTTCCATCATATCTGATCATATTCGTGTGTTTACAGTCACTCATAGTCTGATAGAGGTCATTCCAGCTACACTTGCTATTAACACCCATTGAGATTCCTTGCAGGATGTCTGAAGTTGATTATGTGGAGATGCTACATCTTTTATCATAGAGACAGCAGCCTGAGGGTAACCCTGGAGAGGAGTGTAAACTCCACACTTTCACAGTGGCTGCACCAGCCCCACTCAGCCTTCTATCTCAGCAAGGTAAATGACCCATTCTCCCTTAACATGGGGGGGAGTTATATACAGCTGGGCTGCATGCTGTAGTTGTAATAGAATTAGCTCGGAACAGCTTCATGACACATGTACTGTGGTCAGGCTGATATCCCATGAGAGAGTCTATATATACTGGATATACAGGGAGCTGGAAGTGAGGCTTCTCCAAACAGATTTAATGGGGAATCCAGATGCATTTTATAAGAACTCCCAGATTAACCTTTCTCTAAATTTACAAATCTCCCTTTTCCTGAAGCAATCAGTCCTTCATTAGGCTGCTGTTAGCCATGCGGCTGCAGTGGGACAGGGATGGAAAAAGGCAGGGGCCTCCCACTTTGAAAGTGCATTCAGAATATAAGGGGTGGGTGGGGGTTGAAGATGACTTCCCATCCGTCTATGAAACACTCAAATGGAAAACATGTAGTCTTAAGAAAAGGCAAGTGAAAGTGTCAGACCAATGTTTGGAAGCCTTCATCAATGACACTGACAGGAACTTGTGTCAAGGGATTTACCTTCACTTTAAAGACTACTGCCTCCCCTCAGCTAGAATATTTGTTTCGGTTTTAGCCTTTAAAAAAATCTTCTTGCTGACATTGAATTTTTAATCACAGGCACAAGAAAAATGAGTAAAGCAAACCGATGCACTGTACATACAGTGCCTTGCAAAAGTATTCAGACCCCTGACCAATTCTCTCATATTACTGAATTACTAATGGTACATTGAAATTTCATTCTGTTTGATATTTTATTTTAAAACACTGAAACTCAGAATCAGTTATTGTAATGTGACATTGGTTTTGTGTTGGGAAATATTTTTAAGAAAAATAAAAAACTGAAATATCTTGCTTGCATAAGTATTCAACCCCTGTGCTGTGGAAGCTCCCAGTTTGCACCGATGAAAGAAATTGCCCTAACGAGGACACAATTACCTTATCATTGGCCTCCACCTGTGAACCATTAAAGTTGCTGTCACATTTTCTGGATAAAAACCCCTCTGTTGAAGGATCATTTTTAAGGCTTTGAATCTGAAGGAAAATGAAGACCAAAGAGCATTCTACAGAAGTTAGAGATAAAGTAATATAAATGCATAGATTAGGGAAAGGGTACACAATAATATCCAAGTGTTTGGATAGCACAGTTATCCAGTTGCACAGTTGGATCAATAATCAGGAAGTGGAAGCTCATCACACCACGAAGGCACTGCCAAGAAAAGGCCGTCCCTCAAAACTCTCGTGATCTGGGACTTTGGATTATGTTTTCTTTTGTTTTCCTGACAATACTGGCTGTGCACTAGATGGCACTGGTGCTTAGCTATATAAAGACACTTTGCCTGATCTTAAATAAATAAAAACATATGGCTTAGGAAACTGAATCAGAATTAAGATTGCAAAAAGTTTGTAAAAAGTAAAAACCCAATGAAAATACCCTGATATTTAAGGATCAAGCATTGTTTTTTACATTTTCCAATGTGTGACTGTTGGCACAAAAGTTTAAACTTTTAATCATCTGATCTGCAAAAATTTCCAAGCAAAGAAAAAAATAAGTAAATGAAGAGGTGTCAAAGCTTTCCTACTGACTTTGGATATCACTAGTACCGCCACCTCACTCAATCATGGCATGCTGTCAGCTCATCTGGTCAGAAGTGACTCAAACTAAAGCTGGTGAAATACAGTAGTGTGCAAATAGCCCATTGCTTCTGTTCTGATTTGCTGTGCCCGTGCAATCAAACCACTGTAACGGAATCTTGGAAATTTGGTAAAATAGGCAAATTAGTGGTTGTCGTATTTAATTGATGACTTTACATGCAATGAACTTAAAATAGTAAGAAGAAAAAAAAGAAATACAAATGGTAAAACGTATGACTTTCTTGAATTTTTTTTAAATGCCCAATTAAAGAACAAAGTGGTCTAACATTTTTACACACGAGGTCTGAGGTGCAATTGCGCCTCTGTTGTAGCTGGTGTTGTTCAATTTGGTGGGTCTGAGGCCGCACGCCTTCAGGCCTCCTTCTGGAGCTGCTGAGGCTGGGGCAGAGGCTGCCTTGGAGGCTGCCTGGAACGGTTCTGCTTTCTCCCTGGGTGCTGGTGCACTGGGGCCCTACGTCCGGCGGTCCCCCATCGTTGTTGTGGTCTCCTTGCCGCGGAGGCCTGGAGGTGGTGCCTCAGGCCTCCTCGTGTGCTGTAGGGATCGGGATAGTCTGGGTTACTGTGGTAACTGCCGGATGCCATCACCTCCTTCCCCTTGCCGAAGCATGGGAGGAGAGCATCGCAGCTACCTGCCTTGACGCCTCTTGCTCTCTGTGAGAGCATTGCAAGCTTTCCCTCTACTGCTTGTCCAAAACTGTCGCCAGGGAAGATAGGTGCATCTAGTAATGCAGACTTGTCCACATCCGGGACCCTCGCTTGAGACAGCCAGAGCTGTCTATGTGCCACCACCAACCTCGCAAGGCTTTTGCATCATTCCAGTTCAATGTGATGTTGACCCCTGCTGGATGGATGAGTTAATGGAATATCAACTCACTTAAATAGCTGTAAACTGCTTGTGATTTGCTGCACGTGTCTTTTTAGAATGTATACATTTCTTATTGCAATTACTCAGAACTTGTGTTTTTGGTTAACTTTTGATATTTCTATGTTTTTTGCTCTAGTTGCCTGCTGTAGACTTATGTTACACAGAATAGATCATAAGAACATAAGAACATAAGAAAGTTTACAAACGAGAGGAGACCATTCGGCCCATCTTGCTCGTTTGGTTGTTAGTAGCTTATTGATCCCAGAATCTCATCAATCCAAAGATCGCCCAAAGCATCTTTAAATTATATAAGTAAGAGCCAGCAGCATCGAATGAACATGCATTAAGGATCAAGTTTTGTACTGGATTTGCTGTTATTACACAGCTGTGCACTAGATGGCGCTGGCTCTTCTTGAAAGACACAAACTGGGCCGATCTAGCTTAGGTTATACATGTCTATGACAGACAAAGAAGTACATGTATAAAGACTTCATATGCTGAAAACAGATTTAAAGCAAAAGCAAAGCGGATGAAATAATACCTCAAAACACCCTTTTCTACCATAGGCAAGGGTTAAATCAAATCAAAGCTAATGGACTCATAGCCATTATAAAGTATACCTATGGCGGTTCCATTTTTAAAGATGGTTTAATCCAGGCCAAGATATAATCAAAGCATTGCATGGCTGGCCAAAATTGGTTCTCCAAGACCTTGATTGCCTGATTGAACACCCCTAGAATAGACATTGCAAAATTGAAAGGAAAGGTTTAACGTTCAAGATTTCAACACGAAAATCCATGCATTTGTATTTCAAAGTCAGTAAAATCTGCTACACGTCTAAGAGCATAATCTGTGGAGCTGAAATACTACATTTATTCATAGCTTAACTTTAAAGTAACATGCTTCACGATATTTTAATAATGTTAACAGAAAATGCGGGAAGGGGATAAAAAAAAAACCCACCTTTTTTGTCACTTGCATCCCATCTGAGACTAGAAACTGTGCACTGCATAGCTGTTTGAGAACAATAGTTGAGCCTCATTAAAAACTATTACCACTGGGGCCTGCAAGAGTGAAAATTCAAATCATTTGTATTGCAAGTCGGTTTTAAAAGTGAGGAACCATTTAAGGCTAAGGAGCTACAAATGTTTTACATTAGCTGCAGTCAAAAGCATCACTCTATAATCCCTAAACAATGGAGGAAACTATAAAGGATGGGTATTTTGACAGCTAAATGGCTCTCTCTTGTGGCCAATAAAACTATTCGACTGACTTGTTTTGGGAACATTTATTTATCTATTTCTTAGCAGACGCCCTTATCCAGGGCAACCTACAATTGTGTACAATTGTTACATTTTATTAAACAGCCTCTTGCCATTTAAAATGACTTCTACCAAATGCAGGCTCACAATGTGCAGATTTACAGAAGTAGAGAGAAAATTAAATTACGTTTCTTCCGTCTGAAATGATTACAAAAGTTTTGTATTTTTTTATTGGCTGAGCTATTGGTTTCTCAACGTGATCAATAGCTAAGCCAAAAATAATAATAATAAAAAAATTTAAAAAGTGTAACAATTCTAGACAGAAGCAACGTAATTACATTTTCATGCACATACTCCAAAAATATTGAGCTGATTTACTGTTCAGGTAAGGAGGGTGGTTATCTTATTTTTTTTCTGATCAGGAAGGAAAACCAGAAGGGTGGGGGTGGGGGGCCCTGTACAGGGGCAGATAGACATGGAGGAAAGGGGCTGGTTTATAGTGTTGTAGCTTCATGGGCATTTCAGTGTACCTTACTGTTTTATGGTGTTTGCTGTAAGTCCCAGCAGCACTTAAGATGCTCTATAGAAAAGCTCAGCACAGGACAAACAAAGTCAGACTTAGAGAAATACTGATAACAAATCAATCTTTATTTTATATAGAACCTTTCATAGTGGACCACCATCACAAAGCACTTTACAATATTGCAGTAAAAACAAGAAAATCCATAATACTTTAAATACAAAGAAATGCATAATACATTAATACAGTAAAAAAAAAAAAACCCTAATACATGATAGTACATTAAATACAGTAATAACTCAAGAGGAACAACAGATCCCAGAACCACTCACAATGACTGCAAGCACTGTCTCATAGTAAGAGAAAACTAAAAAACAATTTCAGTTGACATGTGAAGCGACACACTCTTGAATAGGCCTTGCAACCTTGTCACCTGCTTTCGGTGCTTCTGTGGGCGTGAAGTTGATCATTTTTAGATGAGTATTGATGAATAGCAAATACAAACAGTCCTTTCATTTGAAAAACAGATCAATTGTCTCTCATAAACACTCTGCTTATGTCAACACTTTCAGTATAACAACATATCATTTATTTGATCTCCCAGTTTATGTTATTATCACAAACAGCTGAGTACAGTATATCTGGTATAGGAGTGCTGATCAAGTTCCTATACATAAAGTACAAAGAAATGTTGTGTGACATAAAAAGAAATGCATGACTTTATGTATCCAAAATTTCTTATTTTTAAGAAGAATTTCTAAGAATATCTGAATCTTTTGGGTTTGAAGTGGGAATTTTCAATGTATTTATTTATTTGAATTTTTATAGCGCTTTTTATACAAAGCACTGTACAGTTAATAGCAACAAAAAAAAATCAATACATTTGTAAAACATATTACACCACAATCATACCATTGAAATAACATATTCAAAAATATATATATATATATATATATATATATATATATATATATATATATATATATATATATATATATATACAGCTCTGGAAAAAATTAAGAGACCACTGCAAAATTATCAGTTTCTCTGGTTTTACTATTTATAGGTATGTGTTTGGGTAAAATGAACATTTTTGTTTTATTCTATAAACTACTGACAACATTTCTCCCAAATTCCAAATAAAAATATTGTCATTTAGAGCATTTATTTGCAGAAAATGACAACTGGTCAAAATAACAAAAAAGATGCAGTGTTGTCAGACCTCGAATAATGCAAAGAAAATAAGTTCATATTCATTTTTAAACAACACAATACTAATGTTTTAACTTAGGAAGAGTTCAGAAATTAATATTTGGTGGAATAACCCTGATTTTCAAGTACAGCTTTCATGCGTCTTGGCATGCTCTCCACCAGTCTTTCACATTGATGTTGGGTGACTTTATGCCACTCCTGGCGCAAAAATTCAAGCAGCTCGGCTTTGTTTGATGGCTTGTGACCATCCATCTTCTTCTTGATCACATTCCAGAGGTTTTCAATGGGGTTCAGGTCTGGAGATTGGGCTGGCCATGACAGGGTCTTGATCTGGTGGTCCTCCATCCACACCTTGATTGACCTGGCTGTGTGGCATGGAGCATTGTCCTGCTGGAAAAACCAATCCTCAGAGTTGGGGAACATTGTCAGAGCAGAAGGAAGCAAGTTTTCTTCCAGGACAACCTTGTACTTGGCTTGATTCATGCCAAAGCTGCCCGATTCCAACCTTGCTGAAGCACCCCCAGATCATCACTGATCCTCCACCACATTTCACAGTGGGTGCGAGACATTGTGGCTTGTAGGCCTCTCCAGGTCTCCGTCTAACCATTAGACGACCAGGTGCTGGGCAAAGCTGAAAATTGGGCTCATCTGGGGGTGCTTCAGCAAGGCTGGAATCGGGCAGATTTGTCTTTGTGAAGGACGCATGAATCAAGCCAAGTACAAGGTTGTCCTGGAAGAAAACTTGCTTCCTTCTACTCTGACAATGTTCCCCAACTCTGAGGATTGGTTTTCCTCCCACAGTGATTCTGCTGATCCTAGGAATAACCAGCAGCCCTGTATCCTGTGATCTCAGAATGCGGTTTGGAAGATACAGGGTTAGTAACTGCAAATAACTGGGTGCTAATCCATTTATCCATAACAGCAAAATCTTAAAATCAATTCTATATTGCACAGGGACCAGTGCAAAGGGGTAATATGTTCACTTTTCCTGGTTTTAGTCAGAATCCTAGAGGCAGTATTCTGAACAAGCTGTAAGCGATAAACTACCCGTTTTGTGATACCAGAGAGAAATGCAACACAATAGTCAATTACTGATGAAACAAAAGCATGCATTCGCCTCTCACAGCATCAGATACAGCAGTCTGGGTCTAAGCTTGACTATTTTTCTCAGATGATAAAATTATACTTTAGTAATTTTCATAAAGTGATTCTCAAATGATAGATCAGGATAAAAGATGACCCCAAAACTTCTCATTTCTAGTTTTAGTTACGAGAAGCGACTGTTAAGGTCTAGCTTATGTAAATTGATATTCTTTAGTTGATGCTGTGGGCCTACAAGCAGGTCCTCCGTTTTGTCAGAATTCAGCATTAAGAAGCTCAGTGACATCCAGCACTTGATGCCAGCAAGGCAAGCAGCTGATAGCACCCAGCAGAAGCAGTGCCTGGATCCAGACACAAGTATAGCTGAGTATCATCTGAGTAACAGTGGAAATTCATTCCATGCCTGAGGATAATATCACCTAATGGCTGCATATATAGTGAAAAAGACAGAGCAACAAAGTGCTTAAGAGCATTCTTAATAATAAAATAATTAATCATTTAATTCTGTTAGACTTTAAAGTTCTGTCAATGAAGCACATATGTAATAGAATCATTTATCCTGCAGGGGGCAGAATTGCCTAAGAAGTGGTAGTGAATAACATCTCTGACGACTATTGCTGTTCTTTTTCAGATAGATCCACTTTGCTCGTTCTCTTATTTATTTAAAGTATGAGAATCAAACGAACCAGGTAATACAATTCAAGTTCTCCTAGACCTAGACACTCTGAAGTTGTTTAATGCTCTCCTTTAAAATGGGTAGCATCCCCTGATGTGTCTCATTTGACAACAAACAAACACAACAGAGCAAAGCTTTGTGACCTAGCTGCAATTATCCCTTTTCACCAACAGAGGGCTATGTGTGCTACAGGGACTGACATTCAAACTCAGCTCACAGCTTCTGAGCTCATTAGAGCCAAAGAAAATACTTTCTTTTTGATTATTTAGACATTTATGATTTCCATTACATGAGAGTAGGTGTTAAAACTTCATGCTAATATTGGACTCAGCTCTCACCAAGATAAGCACCAACTAAGACATAACTTATTTTACTGCAAACTAAGGTGATCCATCTGCTTTTCCTTCCATCTGATGATGTAGATATCCTTCTGCCTGGTGTTGATGGCTGAAGTGTAATGCTGGCTCCAGGGATCACCCTATTTAGCCTCCCAGTCGCAGTGCGGTCTCCCTAGCACATGACCACCGTCTGGACTGAGCTGAGTAGGGTACTTCTCTGGGGTCTTCAAGTGGGTCTCTATTCAATTCAGTTTCTACCTCTTTTCATTTCCACACAACACAGCTTCACATTACTTACCTTACTTAATATCTGCTTAGTCTTCATTTTAAATCAGTCTGCTGCTGCACCTGTAACACTATTAGTATTTAATGTACTATTTCATATATTATGTTACTATCATGTATCATACATATTGGCTTCACAAGAGAAAAACATCAAGATATGAAAAGATGTAGGACTAATACAACTCTTTAGAAACTGCTCTTAAAAAGTGCAGTAATATGTGATATAATTGCTGATTAATATCTGTCTCTTAATTAATTTTTACATTATTATTATTATTAGTATTATTATTATTATTATTATTATTATTATTATTATTATTATTATTATTATTATTATTATTTTTTTTTTTTTTTTGTTATTATTATTGGGAGGTAGAACAATGCAAAGACAATCATTTTGAAACAAGTGTAATAGTATATGAACTTTTACATGCATCTTCATTGCATCCCAACATTGACTGCTGTGTCATATTGTTTTGTGATTACTGTTCACTGAGGACCAGGTGGACACTGCTAAGACTGGGCTGATGGTACCACTCATTGGGTAACAGCTATCTTTGTTTAACAACCAGTCCAGCTGGGACTACATGCTGTAAACCACTCATCCTTGTGATTCCTCCTCACCACAATGGTCTCTCTCTCTCTCTCTCTCTCTCTCTCTCTCTCTCTCTCTCTCTCTCTCTCTCTCTCTCTCTCTCTCTCTTGCTCTCTCTGCACAGTGAGGCACCCCCACACAGCTCTACCTATCTATCCTATATCACTCTATTGTATCTTCATCATGAATCTACTGAAGGGCAAGCTATTTCTCATTTGGCTCATTTTCACTAATGGGACCTGCTGCTAATGCTGTATTAGCTATTAAGATCTTGTCTCTTCATTGCGTTTCAGAAAAGGCTCTGTTAACCGTGCTGCAGCTCAACGGGGGCACCTCAGGTGAAATCATTCAAATAAATTAATAAACATCTTTTTGATGCCTCATTTGACACCTGTTACCAGCACTGCACAAGAACACCAGCGACCGTTCAGTTTGTAATGATTAAAAGCAGCGACAGAACTCCATGTAACTCAGGTGCAAACTAGAAACAGATCAGGGCAGGAGGCTGCAAACATTTACACCATCCAACCTGAGCAAATAAATGATTAACCACCCCCTCCTCCCTTCCCGCCCAGTCCCCAGGGGGGTGGGGGGGGTATTTGAATAGTTTCTAGATGTACGTAAGATAACTCCAGACTTGTCTCTTGTCTTACAGGGTGTTGTACAATACAAGCTGAGTGGCTTTGTGTCACTAGTCTCACCTTGTTGGATCACAATCAGCTGATATCTTACAGTGTCCTTTGTTCTTCAATACAGTGCTCTGTCTTACTGTCTGACCTACACATCAAAAAACTCTGAAATATTGAAGACAGCTAATTTGCATAGTACAGTTTTACTGTCAATATGGCATACCCGTAAATGAACTACAGTAATGAATTATCGAATCATAAAAATACAGGGGAGTACTGTGTGCAGTTAAAAAAAAAACAATTAAACAGTATAGCTATAATTAGTGTAATATCTTTTCCATGCGATAATAAACTCAAATAAGTCTTCTGATACAACTATATGAAATATAATAATAATATTATATATTTTACTATTATTATTATTATTATTATTATTATTATTATTATTATTATTATTATTATTATTATTAGTAGTAGTAGTAGTAGTATTAGGATCACTCTTCCCATTCCTCAACTCTATGATGTGTTTTTTGGCTTGTTTTTTCAATGTGAAACAATGACTTTCAGGAGCTGTGCTAAGTATACCCCAACTCATTTCACAGGGACTCCCTGCAGCCACCCGATCGGACTGACTTTGATGACTATCCTTACCTTGTTTAAAACAGAGAAGCAACTCCTAGAGAGAGGTTGTGTGACACCTTTCCAAACTAGTGAGTCAATGTCAACAGCTCACCTCTTTACAGCCCGTTGCTTTGTGAAAAAAAACTGTTGTTTTTTTTTTCGTGGTCCTCATTTCAATGTATTTTTATCACATGAAGTAATGTAAGCATGAAGTTAAGTGACTCTGTAAATCGTAACTGCACTACTTAAGCAATGCGGTACAAGGTGATATCAGTTTTCAGACTGGATTCAATCTAAGACAAAGCCAAGGGTAGTATACAATATGAGTGAGGGCTGAGCTGGAGAGCCTCAATCCTGCACATTTTGTAGGTAGCTTTAAATCATCAATTGCTAAATACCTGGAACAAACAGTAATTCTGACCAATTACCCAATCATTAAGTCAATTACATTGTTAAGAGGCTGGGTAAAACAAAAACCAGGATGCCCTGAGGCTCTCCAGGACCAGGGTTGGCCACCCCTGCACTATAACATTAGTTATTGTATGCCAACAGCTTTTAGATCTTGGATTTTAATTCATTACGTGCTGCTTCCGCTGTCAGTCTGACTGTGCCCAAATCAGTATTTTGGCTCAACGACAGGCTGCTATAGACACTTGGATGAATGTTTATCCAAACTGTGCCATGCCAAGATAAGAGGATCTGGAATCCCAGTTAAACACAATGGAAAAGAGATTCCACTTGCCATATGATATAGAGTTAAAGACTAGCGGTGTTTAAATCTACCCCTGTTGAGATCATCAAATTAGACCAGAAGGGAATGTGAAGTCAGAACAATGGTTCAGGACTGCAGCTTTATGTTTTCAAATAGTGTACGCTGTTGGTAGAAGCAATGAAGCAATCAATATATAACACCCCTTTGTCAAGGGGAAATGTGAGTGAAAACAACTACACTCACTTATTTCTATTTAAATCTATTGATGTGTTTGTGGTGTCATTTACTATATAGTTAATGACGTAATGATCTACTATTCCTTTCCATTTAAACCTTCAGGGATCATGGTATTGAGTCTATCTATCCATGTATTTCTTTTATTCTTCTGTATTGTATATTATCTAATTTTATTTCTAAAACTACACATTGTAGACGATTCATGTTATCTTTATTTTTTGTAAAATCAACTATTGATTCATCTACTTTTTTATTTCTTATGTTTGATAGGTTATTCTGTATTCTGTTTTATAATGCTGTACCTGTCATATTTTATTTGGTTAAATTTACCCTCAACAAGGTTGCTAATTTTGCATGATACATACAGTGCCTATAGAAAGTTTGCACTCCCTTGCCTCAGAGTTTCATGCAATTAAATGAGGATTTTTTCCCACCTATCTACACACTATACGCCACACTGTTAAGGTGAAAAAAGTTTTTATTGAGAAAAAAAATCATATGTTAAAAATACAAAACTGAAAGATCATAATTGGATAAGTCTCCACCCCCCTGAGTTAATACTTGGTGGAAGCACCTTTGGCAGCAATTACAACTGTGAGTCTGTTGGGATAGATCTCTACCAACTTTGCACTCTACCTAGATTTGGCAATATTTGACCATTCTTCTTTACAAAACAGTTCCTTGGGGAGCATTGATGGACAGCGATCTTCAAGTCATGCCACAAATTTTCAATTGAATTTAGGTCAGGGCTCTGACTGGGTCACTCAAGGACATTTACCTTTTTGTTCCTTAATCACTCCAGTGTAGCTTTTGGTCGTTGTCATGGTGGAAGGTTAACTTCCGACCCACTTTCAGCTTTCTTGCAGAGGGCAGCAGGTTTTCCTCAAGGACTTCTCTGTACTTTGCTCCATTCATTTTCCCTTCTATCCTGACAAGTGCCCCAGTCCCTGCCGATAAAAAACATCCCCATAACATGATGCTGCCACCACCATGCTTCACAGTAGGGATGGTGTTCTTTGGGTGATGTGCTGTGTTGGGTTTGCGCCAAACATAATGCTTTGCATTTAGGTGAAAAAGTTCAATTTTAGTTTCGTCAAACAACAAAACTTTTTGCCACATGACTACAGAATCTCTTGACTGTTTTTTTTGCATACTTCAAACTGGATTCAAGGTGGGCTTTCTTGAGTAATGGCTTCCTTCTTGCCACCCTACCATACAGGCCAGATTTGTGGAGTGCTTGGGATATTGTTGTCACATGCACACTTTGACCAGTCTTGGCCATAAAAGCCTGTAGCTCTTGTAAAGTTGCCATTGACCTCTTGGTAGCCTCTCTGATCAGTCTCCTTCTTGCTCAGTCATCCAGTTTGGAGGGACGGCCTGATCTAGGGAGGGTCTTGGTGGTGCCATACACTTTCCACTTCTTAATAATCTTCTTGACCGTGCTCCAAGGGATATTCAAGACCTTTGATATTTTATTATACCCATTCCCTACTCTATGCCTTTTAACAACTTTGTTCTAGAGTTCTTTTGAAAGCGCCTTGTTGCTCATGGTTGAGTCTTTGCTTTGAAATGCACTACGCAGCAGAGGGAATCTACAGGAAATGCTAAATTTATCCTGAAATAATGTGAATCACTACAAGCTATTTCAGTTTGTATTTTTAATTAATTTTCTACAAATTTCTAGAATATTTTTTCAGAGTGTCTAAGGAACAAAAAGGTAAATGTCCTTGAGTGACCCAATCAGAGCCCTGACCTAAATCCAATCGAAAATTTGCGGCATGACTTGAAGATTGCTGTTCATCAGTGCTCCCCAAGGAACTTGACAGCGCTTGAACAGTTTTGTAAAGAAGAATGGTCAAATATTGCCAAATCGAGGTGTGTAAAGTTGGTAGAGACCTATCCCAACAGACTCATAGATGTAATTGCTGCCAAAGGTGCTTCCACCAAGTATTAACTCAGGGGGGTGGAGATTTATCCAATTATGATCTTTCAGTTTTGTATTTTTAATATATAATTTTTTTCTCAATAAAAACTTTTTTTTCCCTTAACAATGGAAAAAAAATCCTCATTTAAATACATGAAACTCTGAGGCACTGACACAACAAAATGTGAAAAAAGTTCAAGGGGGTGTAGACTTTCTGTAGGCACTGTATATAACAGTTTGACTCCAGAACGCTAATGAAGGCATTAGCTTAAACATCTGCTGCCTAACTCAGCTTCACCTTATGATATCCACAGTAAGTACAGTATACTGTATCAAGACCATTTCTCCTGTGATAGCTCAGTCTCACAGTGGAGTACAGAACAGCACAGCTTGTCCTAATCGTTAACATTCAGTCAGCCAGTAAAACAGCACACGATAAGTCATTAAGTGGTTTGTATGAACTGTTCACCAGTTATTGTGGTTAATGGTCCCAGGGAAGAGGTTCTATTGCCTAAGCCCTCATCCAATAGCATGGTTAATGGAGGAGCAACTACAAGCCCAGGCCTGAGAGAAAGTTAAAATATTAACTGAACAGTCCTGCGTGCTGCAATTTCAGTTTTATTAAAGAGGTAATACCCCAGAGTCAGGGGAGATTACAGTTTATTTGAGTAATACTGCACAAAAAGTCATGAGAGATTGTGTTCAGGCAGCAATGAGACAAAGGCTTATTGGCCAAACACTGTAATATCTGGTCATTGCTGATGAGAATGAGTTTAACTGCAATTATATTTCACAGTTACTGTAACATGTTCATCAAGATATGACATGCATGCAATAGTACCTCAAACAGTCCGTAGTTCATCATGCACTATCACCTGCTGACAGCCCACTCTGTCTTCCCCTGTCTGCAGTGGCTTTACTGTAAACTACAATACTTTAGATTATAGGGCTCCACCAATACCTGAGATCTATATTTTGTGTTTTTGATCATACTCTTTGTTAGGTGGGCTGTTTACAAAATACCCCAAATATGCAACAGCTGCTGTTTTATGCACATTACCTTAGTCCAGGGGTCTCTAATCTTGGTCCTGGAGGGCTGCTGTCCCTACTGTTTTTTTTTTTTTTTTTTTTTTTTTTTTTTTTTTTTTTTTTCCAGTTGTACCTTAAAATTATTTAATTGGACCAATTAAGTTTCTAATAAGCACTTAATTAGTCCAATTAAGTAATTTATGGTACAGTTGGAACAAAAAACAGAAGGGACACCAGCCCTCCTGGACCAGGATTGGAGACCCCTGCCTTAGTCAGGTCCAAATTTTATCTAATGAGGTGTCTCTGTATTTCTGTAATTATTACAGAATGTCCTTTGCTTGTATGAGGAAAATAAACACTGAATTTCCTTTCAATAATTCTTCATGTAATACTTTGATTTAACCGTGAACTAAATAGAGTATATAGAGTATAACAGAGAGAAGAGATAATCATCAACAAAATGGCAACTATGGAGGAGCTGTCTGCCCAGATAGGACCTCTGGAGAAGAAACATGCGGAACAGGGCTTCTTTTACAGGGAGCAAGTTGAAGCTTTGCATCAGGCCTGAGAAGAGCAGTGTGAAGCCCTGTCTGTCCAAAGCTGTTTTTGAGCAACAGACTGCTTTCCAGAAACCCCTTGCTACTGTTTATAGTCCTCCAAGCTGCAAGGTAGTTGTATTCAGTGGATTTCCAGCAAAGGCTGGCAACGTGGTTGTGGGAGGTGTATTCCAGAAAAGCACCAGGTTGATACGGTCATGGAATATTAATAGGGTCAAGCCAAGACCACAGTGAAATTTCTGTCACATGCCCACTAGTAAGATGTGAACAAAGGTTTTGAAGCTTTAAGTGATGTCTATGACTCATCTAAGAGAGTTCTATGAGAGAGTATGGAAGCCCACAGAGACTGAGGGCATTTGCATACGACCGACAGAGAAGCTACAACGCGTCGGGAAGCGGGACCCCTCCAGTGTTTATGATTCCAGTCTTCTGCTGAAGGAACAATTGGTGGCTGGCCTTCGTGATGACTTACTGCATCGAGAAATGAAGAGGAAATTTAAAGATGACCCTCAAATTGAATTTGAACAACTTCTACAAGCTGTTGTAACGTGGTCTAAGGAGGAGGAGGATGCTGAGCCAGATCCCACAGCCCAATCCAAGGGTAAAACAAGAGGAACAGTTGCTGTATGTGCACCTGCTCCGATACGAAGGCTCTGAGTTTAGAACCTTTCAATACAGCATTTAAAAAGCTTGGTACACAGGGTCTCCCGAGTGGTGCATCCATTAAAGGTGCTCCGCATGGCGTGCAGGATGCGCCCTATAGCCTGGACATCGCCAGTTCAAGTCCAGGCTATACCACAAACCAATGTTCTGTGGCCCCTGATCTCTGGAAATTCCTTCCAAGGTTTATCAGGGACTCACAGTCTGTGTCTATGTTTAAATCACATCTCAAACCCATTTTATACACCGGCTTACTGCACTGTATAGTTTGTATTTTATTGTTTTATACATATTGATGCATTTTTATGTATTTTATGTTTGTTTTGTTTTTTTGTTTTTTTTAATGTAAAGCGCTTTGGAATTTTTTTAATGAAAGGTGCTGTTCAAAATAAATATATTAATATTTGTATTGTTACCTGCCCAGGGTTTCTCTGTCCCTACATTTTAGGGTTTTTTGAAAGTAACCACTGCCCATTGGCATCCCTGACAGTAGTCATGAAGAAGAAAGATGGAATGATAAGTTGTGATTATAGGAAGCTAAATGGAGTAACATACAAAGATGCCTACTCCAGTGACTTTAGTGTTCCCATTGAGAGGTTAGAAAAGGTTTTCACCCAGTTACAAAAGTATGGATTGAAGTTAAAACCAGCAAAATGCCACCCGCTGTAGAGAGGGGTCAGGTTCCTAAAGCACATCATTTCAGAAGAGGGGATCGAGACAGACATAGAGAAGACCAAGGTCTTGGATCAGTAGCCAACTCCGAAATCAGTCAAAGATGTCAGACAAACAGCAGGTGCAGGTGCCTAAACCACAGGTGCCTAATTTTGGACAAATTGCAGGTGCACATCACGACAGGTGGGGAAATCCAGGAAAGTTAAAGATGGGAAGTAACAGGCTCTGTTGGTGCCAAATCACTGGGAAAGAAAATGTGAAGCCACTTTCCATGAACTCAAGAGACTTCATAACGTTTCTACCTATCTTAGCTTATCTTGACTTTACCAAGCCACTCGTTGTCACTATGGCTGGGAGCCAGAAAATACATGGAGCCATGCTGAGCAAAGTGCACCAACATTTAATGACGTGCAACTCAAACAAGGTGGGGAGAAACTCAAGGGACTGGGCTGGCCTCAGAATATCTATCAAACAACTGAAAAAACATCACAAACAAGGGCGCTGTAACTAGGGGTGCTAGGGGTGCGGAAGCACCCCCTGGCTTTGCATGGTTTCCATCATACACAAGGGTTACAGTTTTGTTCAATGGCTTCAGCACCCCCACTTTAAAAACTGTTCCAGTGCCACTGATCACAAAGCTTATGGGCAGCAATGCAATAATACCTTGACCCCTGAATTATACTTTCCAGCGCTTCCAGTTCACAAGGCTTGAGGTTAGTGCTTTTAAAAAGAGGCTCAAATAGTCCTCCATCATTGCATCATGTTTGCCTGTGTTGCTTAGTGACGCAATAGCACTAAAATGACTGGCCACACAGGTAGGGCATGTGACAGGTGGATAAATGGGCTATTCAAATCGAATATACAGTTTGGGGGTTATCTGAATATCTTTTCAAGTCTTGCAGCAGTACTAAAAACAAACAATCTGCATTGATCAGCAAATCAGCAGTATTGCAATCAGAGTGACAGTGTGGCTGTCCAATAGGAGAAGGGCTGAGCAAAATATCACTTCATTAGTGCAATTCGAGTCAGCATGACTGTTATAGACATTAGTCCTGGTTAATAGAAAGTAGAATAAAGAGAAGCTGTTCTGGATGGGGGGCTACTGGAGGTCTGCTGTGGCAGGACAAATTCACCCAGTGACAATTACTATGTTGGGTCCAGAACCACATTTTAATATATCCCTTTCCTTTCGGTCATGATTTTTTAATTACATTTTTAGAAGTTTTAAAATAGTTTGTGTTAACTCTATGGTTTGAGAAGTTGCCCTGCCAAAACTTCAACTCAAGTTACCTTTAAGAAAATACTAACATCACAGCAGATTGATCTCAAAACTTTATCAAGTTGTCTTAAAGTATCCAAGTGATTCTACCTTGACAACATAACTATACCTTTTGTATATCCCCTTCAGTCACAATTTTCAACAGTTTGTGTGAACTCTATGGAGTTTGAGAAGTTGATGTGCCAAAACTTTGAAAAAAACAAATATGCATTATAAAATAGACATATAGATAGAAAACTTAAAGTGGTACAATTATACACAGAGTGGTTGAAAGGGAAATAGCAGACTGATACTGAAGTGATATAGCCTTCTGAAATGCCTTTGTATCGCGTAGTTGAAAATGAACATGTTAAGATTAGCTGTTTATTATTATTTATTGGGATATACAAAAATATTATGATATAAGATAGAAGCTGATTTTGGATATCTTACAGTGATGCATGTCACAAGTTAATCAACACACAAACACACACACACACACACACACACACACTCACACACACACACAGAGACATGCACACACCTTCACACACACACATTGTTACAAAGCACAAAACTGCAACACATTCACCGAAAGCTATACACCAGCGGAAACAACAGAGACAAGTCTGCACACTGATAGGAGATCACACTGTCCCCCTCTTGCTTTAAAACACAGGTTTTATCAAGTCATCAAGGGTTTAATTTACACCTCTGAAAATAGATCAGTTTATTAGCAAACACATTGAGATCCAAAATCCACATTTCTTTCCGCAGGACAAATGCACAACATTTCAGTAATTGCAGCACTAAAAGTTTATTTAAATCCTTAATTGACTGCACTTATTAGACCTGTGAAAATAATAACTTTTTTAAAATTTACATATGTACTATATTAAATCTTAAAATTATGAACAGCTAAATATACACCCAGGTATGTATATCATTGGTTATTATAATCTAATTCAGTAACCACTACCCATTAAGTTGTTAAGAATAAGATTAAAGGGGAGATTCTAAACATTGAAATAATCACTTAAAAGTTATGCATCGCCATCTACATTTTTTGGATTATTGAATATTATTTAATATCCCATTACATGTGCTTTGCTGTTTCAACTTTGACCATTATTTACCTATAGTAGCTTCTGAAAAAACACTGAATTTCTGAAGTGGGGCGGTTTGAAAAAGTGTCACCATAGGTATTCAGTTGTCATCTCTGCCCCCTCTGCAGAGCTAAGCAGAAACAGCAAAAGAAAGTTATACAAACCATACTTAATAGGATATAAGAAATTGACATATTATCAGAATGCATACCATTAATCAGCATACCCCAATTATTACAGATGAATTCAGCAGTCTTGAAATCTGACTTCAGGACTCTGGACAGCGCAGTTGGGTAATTAAATACCCCAACCACATAGCTGTTATGAAAGAAATAACACACGACACAGTGTCTAAATGCAGTATGGTGTTCTCATGACTATGATGGTGCAAGGCAAAGCGCTTTTAAAATGACACCCTCACCCTATCACACCCCTACCTAAGTAAATTAGAACATAAGAACATAAGAAAGTTTACAAACGAGAGGAGGCCATTCGGCCCATCTTGCTCGTTTGGTTGTTAGTAGCTTATTGATCCCAGAAACTCATCAAGCAGCTTCTTGAAGGTGTCAGCTTCAACAACATTACTGGGGAGTTGTTTCCAGACCCTCACAATTCTCTGTGTTAAAAGTGCCTCCTATTTTCTGTTCTGAATGCCCCTCTGTCTAATCTCAATTTGTAACCCCTGGTCTTTGTTTCTTTTTTCAGCTTTTGAAAAAATCCCTTAGGTTGACACTGTCAATACCCTTTAGAATTTTGAATGCTTGAATCAGATCGCCGCATAGTCTTCTTAGATTCAATTCTTTTAGCCTGTCTGCATATGACATTCCTTTTAAACCCTGAATAATTCTGGTCGCTCTTTTTTGCACTCTTTCTAGAGCAGCAATATCCTTTTTGTAGCAAGGTGACCAGAACTGAACACAATATTCAAGATGAGGTCTTACTAATGCATTGTACAGTTTTAGCATTGCTTCCCTTGATTTAAATTCAACACATTTCATAATATATCTGAGCATCTTGTTGGCCTTTTTTATAGCTTCTCCACATTGTCTAGATAAAAACATTTCTGAGTCAACAAAAACTCCTAGGTCTTTGGTTGTCAGCTGAATCGTGGAGTGGTTTAAAAGTGCCAAGCTGTGCTGGTATGGTTACATATCTACACAGGTTGGAACACTCATTAGCCAATGATATTGATCCCTATAGTCTTGCCATTTTATAAGGGGATTTTGACATTACTGCCTTTTCTGTTTGTTAGCTTGCTAGATGTCTTTGAACCAAACTGGCAAAAAAAGAAAAACAGCAGACCGGACTTGGGAACTTGATTGACAAAAACCTTGGACTGGGCTAAGGAGTTCAAAATTCTTCAAAACTTTCTTCTTAGTTTATTTCTCGTGATGAACCATTTTAGCCTTGTACCACATAGGTTTGCATTCAAGACTTTATAGAAATATAAATTACTGCCTAAGCACACCATACACAAATATTTACAACACTTGTAAGATTAGATTTGATATATGTTTTTTGTATAACGTTTACCTTCAATGATAAGCACATGCTAGCTAGTATCTCTATTTTGGAATGACATTGATTGTTTAAGTTTGTGCTTTTCAGAATACATGCATGCAGTAAGAAAGCTCTTCTCAAGCTATCTGAGTGACTTGCTTTCTTTATTTCCTACACTTTGCAGTGATACCCTGTTTAATCAGCCATTTCTTACCATCCTCTCTCTCTCTCTCTCTCTCTCTCTCTCTCTCTCTCTCTCTCTCTCTCTCTCTCTCTCTCTCTCTAATTCTCAATTCTGCCAGTTGCTTAGGTATGTTTTTTTTTTAATCCCCAGCATGGTAGATTTTAATTAGTCTTTGTACAGATGGCCCATTAACATTCATTACTTATGCCTTGAGCAATTCATTATGTGTTCAGATAGGGAGAGAGTGAGAGACGGAGGCAGGTGAATAAATAGGATCTTGGTTTTTATGCTTTAGTTCTTGGCATTTTGAGCAGCTGAGGTGAAGAAAAATGAAGACCCATTCTTCAAACAATGAAGCACACTTCTTATGGTCCAGAAGTGCCCCCTCTTTCTCTCTTCGTCGCATTCCCTACACATAGAGCACAGAATATATCTAAGGGAGATATAACTAACTGTAGACCAAGCCCTAATCCTATCCCTAACCCTAACCCTAAACCTAACTCTAAACTTACTAATAACCCTAACGCTAACCACAGCATTAACCCTAACCCTAACCCACTGGTGTATGAAATACATCTAAAGAGGATATAACTAAAACTAATCGCAAACATGTTTTTTAGAATTAAGTATCTACATTGAAAATAATTGCTGCAAGATAGTTGTTAGACCGTCTACTGAGAATCGCAACTTTTTTAATAGATGATTTTAGTTTCAAGAATTATTATTATTATTATTATTATTATTATTATTATTATTATTATAATAGTGTAGCAATGAACAGAGGCACTGACTGCAAAAGCTAACTTCATTTCATAAACTAAAACAAGCAAGGTACTATATGAGTATAGTTAGGCATTTACTGTACCATTACAGGCAATTTGTAAACACTGTATTTCACTGATTAGCTAGCTGGTAATAACTATCTTACTAAAATGTTAATACTGTATATTAATATACAGTTAATTGAGTACACCTGCCCCCCCAGCTTCTTTACCGTTTATCTTCATAATCTAATCAAATTCAAGTTACCCATTCAAGAGCATAAGAACATGCATGAATGAGAGTAGGTCATTCGGCCCGTCTATGCTCTTTCAGTTCATAGGTGATTGATCTCAAAACGCTGTCAAGTCTTAAAGGATCCATTCTGACTCAACAGCATAAATAGGCAGCAGGAACCGATTCTGAAATCCTTTTATATATTCCCTTTGATCACAAATGTTTTATTTTCAGAAGTTTGAAAACAGCTTGTGTGAACTCTATGGAGTTCGAAAAATTGCCCTGACATAATTAAAAAATAAATAAATAAATAAAATAACACTATGCATTATAAAATAGGTACAATTGTGCACTCAGTGAATGAAGGGGATGTGTTGAATAGGAAGCATTTTAGAGCTGAATTCAAGGGTTTAATCGGATTTGGTTATAAGCTCCATCACTGCTTGTCGAAATAAATGGTGGTCAAGACCTACAGTTACTTTCAACTAACAACCCCAAAAAAACTTGTGAACAAACATTCACACTCTCAGTTAACTTAGATTATCAAACCAAACCATAAAAACCTACTAAAGTGATTCTTATCCAGACACAAGAGACTCAGCTCAATATAACACTCAGCAAGCCCGCTCTATCTCTGCAATTTATTATATGCCTCTGCATCTGCGAATTGTCAGCTAATTTCTCTATTAGTTTGTCAACAGTGTGAGATAATCAGTGTGTTGGTGTGACACTCTGAGGAGGAAAGCTCAGTCATTCAGTGAGACTGGTGAAGGAAAACAGTCATTCAGTGAGACTGGTGAAGGAAAACTCAATCATTCAGTGAGACTGGTGGAGGAAAACTCAATCGTTCAGTGAGACTGGTGGAGGAAAACTCAGTCATTCAGTGAGACTGGTGAAGGAAAACAGTCATTCAGTGAGACTGGTGAAGGAAAACTCAATCATTCAGTGAGACTGGTGGAGGAAAACTCAATCGTTCAGTGAGACTGGTGGAGGAAAACTCAGTCATTCAGTGAGACTGGTGAAGGAAAACTCAGTCATTCAGTGAGACTGGTGAAGGAAAACTCAACCATTCAGTGAGACTGGTGGAGGAAAACTCAATCATTCAGTGAGACTGGTGGAGGAAAACTCAATCGTTCAGTGAGACTGGTGGAGGAAAACTCAGTCGTTCAGTGAGACTGGTGGAGGAAAACTCAGTCATTCAATGAGACTGGTGAAGGAAAACTCAGTCATTCAATGAGACTGGTGAAGGAAAACTCGGTCATTCAGTGAGACTGGTGGAGAAAAACGCAATCGTTCAGTGAGACTGGTGGAGGAAAACTCAGTCATTCAGTAAGACTGGTGAAGGAAAACTCAATCTTTCAGTGAGACTGGTGGAGGAAAACTCAATCGTTCAGTGAGACTGGTGGAGGAAAACTCAGTCTTTCAGTGAGATTGGTGGAGGAAAACTCAGTCATTCAGTAAGACTGGTGATGGAAAACTCAGTCATTCAGTAAGACTGGTGGAGGAAAACTCAATCGTTCAGTGAGACTGGTGGAGGAAAACTCAGTCATTCAGTGAGACTGGTGGAGGAAAACTCAGTCATTCAGTGAGACTGGTGGAGGAAAACTCAATCATTCAGTGAGACTGGTGAAGGAAAACTCAGTCATTCAGTGAGACTGGTGAAGGAAAACTCAATCATTCAGTGAGACTGGTGGAGGAAAACTCAGTCATTCAGTGAGACTGGTGGAGGAAAACTCAATCATTCAGTGAGACTGGTGGAGGAAAACTCAATCGTTCAGTGAGACTGGTGAAGGAAAACTCAATCGTTCAGTGAGACTGGTGGAGGAAAACTCAGTCATTCAGTGAGACTGGTGAAGGAAATCTCAATCGTTCAGTGAGACTGGTGAAGGAAAACTCAATCGTTCAGTGAGACTGGTGAAGGAAAACTCAGTCATTCAGTGAGACTGGTGGAGGAAAACTCAATCATTCAGTGAGACTGGTGGAGGAAAACTCAATCTTTCAGTGAGACTGGTGAAGGAAAACTCAATCGTTCAGTGAGACTGGTGGAGGAAAACTCGGTCATTCAGTGAGACTGGTGGAGAAAAACTCAATCGTTCAGTGAGACTGGTGGAGGAAAACTCGGTCATTCAGTGAGACTGGTGGAGGAAAACTCAATCGTTCAGTGAGACTGGTGGAGGAAAACTCAATCATTCAGTGAGACTGGTGGAGGAAAACTCAGTCATTCAGTGAGACTGGTGGAGGAAAACTCAGTCATTCAGTGAGACTGGTGAAGGAAAACTCAATCGTTCAGTGAGACTGGTGGAGGAAAACTCAGTCTTTCAGTGAGACTGGTGAAGGAAAACTCAGTCGTTCAGTGAGACTGGTGGAGGAAAACTCAATCGTTCAGTGAGACTGGTGGAGGAAAACTCAATCGTTCAGTGAGACTGGTGGAGGAAAACTCAATCGTTCAGTGAGACTGGTGGAGGAAAACTCAGTCATTCAGTGAGACTGGTGGAGGAAAACTCAGTCATTCAGTGAGACTGGTGAAGGAAAACTCAATCATTCAGTGAGACTGGTGAAGGAAAACTCAATCATTCAGTGAGACTGGTGAAGGAAAACTCAGTCATTCAGTGAGACTGGTGAAGGAAAACTCAATCATTCAGTGAGACTGGTGGAGGAAAACTCAATCATTCAGTGAGACTGGTGGAGGAAAACTCAATCATTCAGTGAGACTGGTGAAGGAAAACTCAATCATTCAGTGAGACTGGTGGAGGAAAACTCAATCATTCAGTGAGACTGGTGGAGGAAAACTCAATCTTTCAGTGAGACTGGTGGAGGAAAACTCAATCGTTCAGTGAGACTGGTGGAGGAAAACTCGGTCATTCAGTGAGACTGGTGGAGAAAAACTCAATCGTTCAGTGAGACTGGTGGAGGAAAACTCGGTCATTCAGTGAGACTGGTGGAGGAAAACTCAATCGTTCAGTGAGACTGGTGGAGGAAAACTCAGTCATTCAGTGAGACTGGTGGAGGAAAACTCAGTCATTCAGTGAGACTGGTGGAGGAAAACTCGGTCATTCAGTGAGACTGGTGGAGGAAAACTCAGTCATTCAGTGAGACTGGTGGAGAAAAACTCAATCGTTCAGTGAGACTGGTGGAGGAAAACTCAGTCTTTCAGTGAGACTGGTGAAGGAAAACTCAGTCATTCAGTGAGACTGGTGGAGGAAAACTCAATCGTTCAGTGAGACTTGTGGAGGAAAACTCAGTCATTCAGTGAGACTGGTGGAGGAAACCTGAGTCATTTAGTGAGACTGTTGGAGGAAAACTCAGGCATCCAATGAGACTGGTGGAGGAAACTGGAGTCATTTAGTGAGACTGGTGAAGGAAAACACAATTATCTCACTGTTACTCACTGTAGAACTTTGCTGTCTACACTGTTAGCTTGTGAGGAGAGGCTGTTCCTCATTCTGATACTGTGGTGTTGTGATCAGGCAGAGTTTCTGAGGGGGTGATGCTGATAATCGTACAATCGTATGCCAAACATGTATTTTTGCATATATCTGGAAAACCACTGATTTCATTTTGAACAAACCTGGTATTAATAATATTTAGCATTACTTACTGGGAGTGTCCGACTGGGAGGACACAGTATATGTGTCTCTCTGCCTGTACATCTGTCTGTGAATGTCACACATTTCTACTACTATTAATTTGTTATTCCCCATACTGTAAATCACCTATACTTTTTTCATGATATTAACACCTCATTTGCTTACCTAATGATGTCTCAGCTGTTTAATCAACACTTCCAGCTCTAATACTGAATTCACAGCTGGTGAGGAATGTACAGCTCTGGCCAAAAGTTTTGCATCACCTAGAGTTTTAGGATTGCAATATTATTTTTAAAAAACAAAAAAAAACCTTTATGATCAGAACTTCCATCTGGCATTTAATATCACGTCACATTTTTTAATTATTGTTCATGTTTCGTAACACATATGGAAAACTATGAAGCCGTATGTAATTCAATATTTAGCGTAGCATTATTCATCTTGGTTTCAATCGACTTTATGAAAATGTGTTAATTCTATAGGGGGTTGCAAAACCTTTGGCCAGAGCTATATGGTAATGGAGTGGAGGCTGGGAGTGAACCGATGACCCCTCACACAGTAAGCGAGTGTCTTACCCACAATGCAATTCCTGGTTATAGAGCTTTATAACCTCATCTCACTGACAGGGGACAGGACAACCCATCATCACATAAGTAACTGATATTCTTGTATTCCTGAAAAGACAACGATGCTGTCGTAGGAAATACCTGTGTGACATGGCCAGAGCTACTAGCACTGGTCTAGGCAATCCAGCACTTTCGACACTACCTGTGTGGTCTTCCCTTCACCATCCGGACGGACCACATGGTCCTGCAGTGGCTCCTGACCTTTAGGGAGCTGGAGGGGCAGGTCGCCTGCTGGATTGAGCAGCTCCAGCCCTTCCACTTTAAGATCCAGCACCGGGCTGGGGCTCACCATGGCAACGTGAACACCCTGTTCTGCAGCTCCTGCGCCAGAGAGAACTGCAACCATTGCCGTAAGAGGGAGGCTTGGGAGAGGGAGCTGACATTGGCCACACCAGGAGAGAGTCACAACCAGGAGCAGAGATGGGAAGAATTGATGAGTGGGGCAGAGGCAGTCACTTGTTGGGAGCTGGCCACAGTCGGAGTCGAAGAATGGAGACAGCAGCAGGAACAGGATCCTAACCTTCAGCCCATCCTACAGTGGGTGGTGGACCAGCAGCCACCCCCCTGGAAGAAGTGGCGTCGCAGCCCCCAGTGATAAAGGGCCTGTGGACTGGACATTCACACTGGGGTTCTGGTAGGAGCCAGCTGCAGAGGAGGTGAGGTGGCAGGTGATGGTCCCCAAGACAATGCGGGAAGGTGCTAAAGGCCCACCATGGCACCCCTGGCACTGGGGTCTAATCTGGGTGTACAGCCCCAAACAGGTTGTCTACAGGATCCAACTACCACCCAGAGGATGGCAGGTGGTGCTCCTTCGTAAATGTTTTGGTATGTTTAATACTTCTGTCAAGGGAAAGAGTGTCTGAAAACAAACAGTAGAAGTATTATAGGCTTTTTTGTTAATGATGTTATGATCTACTGTTCTTTTCTGACATATGACTTATTCAATATATGTATTTAATGATGCATATATATTGGAAATAAAGAATTAAATGCAAAGTTATCATAACCAGTGTAATTTAATACACAAAATATGCTACTGAAAATAGACAAAAAATATGACCTTTGTGTAAAATCTTTTTTTTGTCAAAGAAAAAAGCATAACCTATACATTTCTAAATCAGTGGGATATGGGAGTATAACTAGATTTGATATTTGTAGTAAAGGAAATAGATGCCCTTAAACGCAGTTCTGCAATGTGTTAGTGTAAAACATGGTGTTGTGAAAAATACATAAACAAACAGATGGGAAGATCTGTCTGCAGGTTGCACCAACATTTTAACAGTTTGTAGATGGTAACTGCGACATTAGACAGTTTCAGCTTGGATTTAACTGCACTTCTTTGTAAAGGGATGTATGAGGTAAATGGCACTAACACATGAAACATACAGGGGCATACAGGCACTGGCACTGCACTTTGAAGGGAAGCCCCTGCCAGCTTGTCGTGTTCTGCTTGTTTAATTGTTTCTCGCTTTAAAGGTTTTCTAATGAACTCGTCAAGTATGTCGACCCTGTCTGCTGTTGACGTGGAATCACACAGCACAGCAATTACTTGTGTAAAACAGGCATCAGCCAAACCAGTTAAGTCATTATATAGACTTATAGGAGTATAATCCAACGTCATTCCGCTATTACAGTGGTACTGTTCGATTTCCTAAAGCGAATCCTAAACCCTACAACAAAACACATTCATTTGCTCTGCAATAAATTAATAAATATGTCTGTTGTGGACCAGAGGCAGGAGTAACAGTCTCATAATTTGGATTATTGTGTGGGTACATGTTTTTTATTTACTATTATTTATTTATTTGTATTACATTTTTCCCCCACTCCCACTGCCTCTAATTTTCTACTGCAGTACATAAATATTTATATTTCTCACAAATAATTTGGTCATATAAGTATTATTTTAAAACAAATAATTACAGTTTTGTGTTCATATCCTAATCACGGAGGTCAATGTGATGGCTTTGGACAAGAAGAAAAAAAAAAGATACAATACATTTGTAAGGTGCTGTGGTGTAATAGAAATCTAGTCACCAGACCACCAGGTTTCAAATAAAAGTGTTAAAGTTACCTCTGACAAAAGCACAATCTTAGGCCTATTGCTTGGGCCTGTGGCATTGCTGCTCATTATTTAAGAAGCACCATTATACATGTTTTTCTTCTAAAGTCTTATGTTCTTTAGTTAATAAGCGCAAATAAATATGGTATTTATAATTCTGAAACTGTAAGTGTGAAGTAGTTATACTTTTAAAGCATGGCACAGGTGTTAGGTCCCCATTTGAAAGTGCTGTTGTTGTCATGTTCACACATTACACACATTGCAGTATGGTATTCTAGCTTTTAATTGGCTTTCCAGGGTGATGTTAAGGTAATGTTTCCATATGTTTCTTGTTTGTTTATATATTCTATAGCGTGTAGCCAGTTATGTTTTATAGTCTCCCATATTATTCTCTGTAGAAGTTATCTTACAGGTTAATGTCACCCTTAAGTGATATATATATATATATAATATATATATATATATATAGACATATATATATATATATATATATATATATATAATTGATGACAAAAATATTAAATTAAATAATGTATCTAATTATTTGCAACCCCGTTGTACTTTGTTGCTGAACTTTAAACGATTTCCTGTTTTTCAGCCCAGTTAAAGTTAATTTCCATGGCGGGAAAGGGAGATGTGAGTCAGTCCACAGCTAGTCATTGCTGTCCAGTGGAGTGTAAAATAGACTTTAAACCCCTATTGTGGCGTGGGTAAGGGGAGGAGGCTGCTCCATTCGAACAAGGTTCAGATTAGCTGGCTCGACCCCATTCATGGCGGGGGCCGAACCTGACACTGAGAGGGGGAACTGGGGGAGCCAAACCACGAGACAACCCAATGAAACCTGAAACGGATTCTTGGCACGGGAATCAGATTTAGGCAGTACTCTGTAAATCACGCGTTAAACATGAATCTCGATTATAAAAGCAGTTTTCTATATGTATATGTTTATCTACTTTATTTTGGTAACGCTTGCGGTTATTGTGCGTCTTAAGTATTTGCATTCAATTTATATTAACACTTGAATGGTTACCATAATATTTGTTTAATTCATTAAAGTTTGTTTTGTACAATGCAGTGTACATTTATTGTACCGATGTATTATTATTATTATTATTATTATTATTATTATTATTATTATTATTATTAGTAGTAGTAGTAGTAGTAGTAGTAGTAGTAGTTATGTGTTTATGTTTGTCAGATATTTGCTTTCTGGTCAAATATATACAGTACCTATTAAAATATTTCCATTAAAGGGGTAAAATAGTATAGTAATTTATTTTTACACAGCCACGTAAAAACACACCCAATAAAGCTGCCACATCATAATAAAAAAACACAGACATGTATTTTAACAGCCTTTGAGTCTGACGTGTTTGTATTTATTTAAGAATGGTACATGTTTATTTTTATTTATTTATTTATTATTTTTGTGACCACACTAAAGCCACTCCCAATTAAGAATAAACAGCTTTGCACAAATAGTACAATTAATAAAATAGGACTCTTTCAAAACTATTGGCTTAGAGGCTACATCATTTTAGTTTGGAAAATAAATGCTATATGCAATGTTAATAATGGCAATGGAAGCTGCCCTTGGCCTTATATTAACCGAAATAACGATAAATTACTCTCTAATTGAAAGCTGGTTGTTCTTTTAAACAAACAAAGCAAAATGAGCGCAGGTCAGCGTGTCAGTCAATGATCCGCCGGTCGTTTTAACACTAGGGCACAATCGTTTTCTTTCAGTTCTCAGAGAAAACCCTTTAAATGTGTTTATATTTTTTAATAATATCTTTTGTTTTGTTCACAACTTACTCTGAACGCAAACAAGAACACTAATAAACATGTGATGCATCTTTACAATGCAACATATATTCTGAAATAATAAAATACTATTCAAAAGAGATGACAAGAGATTCAATGTAAACTGTTTCGTATTGTATTTGATTCTTAAACGTTTGGTTTTGCATTGCAATAAAGGCTTTTATTTCAGTTTTGATTGGTTGATTGATTGATTGATTGATGCTGTTAATTCCAACAGAGGTGTTTTATTCACAAAAGAAAGTGCTTGTTTGTGTCTCTGAGTTTCTGATACAGTTGCCATGACCCTTGCGTTGAATGCAGATTTCGCCAAAACCCTGTTTGGTTGTGAATCTGGGTTATAATCCACAGACTCATCAGTGGTAATAAACAGCGCTGTAAGATTCTGGAAACAGACTGATTCTGATTCTGAATTCTGATTGCGGGCACTTTGAATTTCCCCTCTGGGTTTCAGATGTGTGAAGCGATAGAATAACTGAAAAGCTTAACATCTGAGTTTACTGGTGAAGTGTTTCCTCTGACAGAATTAGTAGGATAATAATGGCTGAAACTCGTCACTTAAAATCGGAGCATCGCTATTTATTTGAGAAAAGTGACACATGTACAGGCCATAACAGTTAGCAGACTACTTCAAATGTTGTTCTCTGGTCTTAAAATCTCTGTCTCAATGGTTAATAATTTTATCCACATGTAAACTGGTATTTTGTAAAATGTTTCTAAACTTTTATATCGGGAGTATTTTTAAATATTCTTTGGTGCTGTTCTATTTGTATGTGTTGTATATTGACTATTGATTTTATTTACATATTAATAAAGCATCTGTCTCCGGAATTTTTTAGAAAGAAAGAAAGAAAGAAAGAAAGAAAGAAAAAGAAAGAAAGAAAGAAGAATAATAAATAATAATAATAATAATAATAATAATAATAATAATAATAATAATAATAATAATGTTTAGTTGTTTTTAAAAAACTTTTTTTAAAAGGTTGGCAATAAAAAAGTATGCCTAACTTTACGGAACTGGCAATGTCTTAGTGTAATTTCTTTTTTGTATTATTTTTGCTGGAGTAACCTAATCACTAATTTCACACACCTAACGATACAGTTCTATAGATAATACTTCGTGATGTTTAAATACCTTTACAACTTAACTGAGCTTCTTGTTTGATGCTATTCATATTTTCTTATCTGCAAATACTAGAAAATCCTATACAGAGGAGTTAAAGAAAACTGAATAGGCAAAGCGCGTGCACTGATACCTTTGTTAGAACAACAGACTGTTGTTAAATACGGCTATTGAAGAACGTGTGCGTGTAATATAAGTTACATGCAATATAGCCATCCACATCTTAAACTCATAGGAGACAGCACTGTCTTATGCGTAACTAGTAAAATCTTGATACAAATATTGTGTAATTAGGTAAGACACCACATAGTATTCCAGCTGGCAATGCAAATCATCTGATCACGATTAAAATCTATCTATCTATCTATCTATATATTGGTATGATACTATAGATCAGGTATTTTCTAATAGAATGTTAACAAATAATAATAATATAATAATAATAATAATAATAATATAATAATAATAATAATAATAAATAGCTACACAGACAGAGTGATTTACTAATTAACCGTCTCCCTACTGATGGATTGTTCCTAGATCATGTTGTAATGAATGCACTCGTTTGCATGCGTAGCTCCAGTCCGTTTTGTCACACGATCCATGTCTCCAGGTGTCCTCTCCAACCTTTTTGGAGGCAGGTGAAGCTGTCCAATCAGATTGCCCCAGCCAGGTACGAGTGTCTGTTTCACGCCTTTCATAAAAATCTCAGCCGGTTTTTAACTTCACTGGAGGCTAAAATCAGTCGCTTCCACTTGACCAGGAGCCCCAGGTGCAGCTGCATGGATCCCGGGTTCCTTTCTGGGATCACAACTCTCCGCGCTCCCTATATTTTACGCGCTTACGCAGCGACTGCCTCTTCGTTTATCGTCTTTCCCTCTGCCTGTGCATCGCGATTCCTTTTGGGATAGTAAGAGTTGCTTAAGCCATACCGTTTTTTTCTTTTTTCAATCTTTTTTTTCCCACACAGAACTGTCAAGCAATGTTTCAACAGGCAGCAAAACGTTGTTTCACTATTGACTCTCTGGTCGCCAAGGACACTCCATTGCTTTCCGAGGAGCCCATCAGACCCCGGGCTCTGAGCTACCAGAACCCCGCAGAAACCTTCGTGAACAGCTACCAGAGCTCAGGGGGTATGTCCCTGTACACCAGTCCGGAGCTGGTGTTCCCTGAGGCGGTGAACCACCCATCACTGGCTGTTCACCCCCATCAACTCGGGGCCTCCCATCTGCAACACCCGCACTCATTCTTTGGAGCCCAGCATCGGGATCCTCTTAATTTATATCCCTGGGTTTTAAGGAACAGATTCTTTGGGCACAGATTTCAAGGTAAATAAACATAATAATAATAATAATAATAATAATAATAATAATAATAATAATAATAATAATAATAATAAAAACATATAGGCATGTATATATGTATGTGTATATGTGTATGCATGTGTGCATACATGTATGCATGACTATTCGTATTAAGTAGGCCTTTTTATATGATTTTTTGACGAAGGAATGACACATGCAATAGTCTATGCATATCCACTGTTTATGATTTCAGTAAAGTTTTTAAATGCGTTGTACAAAACCAATATAGCGATACACTTCGAATAATATTATACAATGGGCACTGAAATATAATATGTATCTACACTATTTCGTGTTGGCTTGGAGTTAAATGGAAGATTATTACACCTTTCGTCCCTCATATTGCTTAATAGGCTACACGGTTTTAGTTTTGGGAGATAAGCAATAGGAATAGGGTACAGGTAATCCAATACAATGCATTAAGTCCTAGCTACTGGGTTCATATAGGCAAAAATAAATACAGGTATTTACAGGTCATTTCAGGTATTACACACAATAAGTCATCAAGTTTAAATATAAACAAAGTCTGTGCTGGGGAATGTGTGCTTCGTGTTTTTTTTTTTTTTTTTTTTTTTTCATTTAAACTAATTATTTGGGCTTTGATTTGAAGTGATAGTGTTCACTGGTGCCACAGCGTTCTCTCTTGTTAATGTTTTGCTTGGTTCTTTGCAGTATAATTGTTTTTTGTTAATATTTCGTTAAAAAAATAACTTTCCATTAGTAGGTCAAAGCGGATGGGGTTCTGCATTTGTGGCACGGCTCATCCCAAACCACTGTGCTGTAGAAATGGCAGTGCCGTCAAATGATTACATCGCCCATTGTGTCTTAGTGTATAGTTGTTGATGGGTGTTAAACGCGGGCTAGTTTATCAGAAGGTTTTATTCGAAGTTGTAAGTGGCCACTAGCACTTTTTAAAAGTTATTATTTTAGAGAGAAAAAAAACGACCAAATCCTTCCCAAACTAAATAAAAACAACTCAAATGTTGCATTGGTCACTGCTATGAAAATCCGTAAAATTACATAACTTTACCGCAGCAGACTACAATACACGTTTCTGTGAATATCCTATAATTTAACAGATTTTTTCAACTGTGTAGCAATATGTTTAGTTTTTAACATTGTATTATTTATTATTATTATTATTATTATTATTATTATTATTATTATTATAAAACGTTTTGCGTACTGTTTGTGTTCTAAATATAGCCATGTTTTCCCTAATCAAACATGGTATTTGGTTAATTTATGACTTCATGTATACTAAACTGTCATTACAGCAATACCGTGTTAAAGTTGTCGTTGTGTCCCCTGTAGAGCTGTTTTAGTTTTTTGTGTACAATGGCGCAGACGAGTGTAATATTTGCAGTCCTGTCAGCGTTGGCGGGAGTATCATAACCCAGTGCAGCTTTTCATTGAAAGCGAAGGACGCGCTATGAGCCTTATTCCGTTTCCCTGCCAATAGTCTCTTAAACTCATTATCGGGTGCTAAATGCAAATCCACATTAGGCCTTTCACTCAGTACACTTAACCGAGGGGGGGGGGGGGGGGGGGGGGGAGGGGGGGTGGAAATAAAATATCATCAAAGCGTGGCTTTGTTCTGGGAGGAAAGAAAAAGATTAAGTTATCTCCTCGGCAACAAATTCCCCCGCCTTGCTCCCGGCGCGGCGGCTCCTGCAGCGGGGCTCTGCTCCTGACATAGCTGAAATTGTCACAGGCAGCGATGATAAGTTCAGATAAAGTCAAATGCGAGGATCGGCGTGTATGTACTGCCTTTGCCTTACTGTAAAACTAAAATGAAACATTTTACCAGTTCAACCACGTATGCTGTATTTAAATTGTTTCAGAAAATTTTAAATTGTTTCATAATATATTATATATAATATATATAATATATATATATTATATTATATATATATATAATATATATATACAGGCTACACACACACACACACACACACACACACACACACACACACACACACACACACACACACACACACACAAGGGTGTTTCTCAATCACAAACAAAATTGTTCAGGACTCCAGGTTTAAGTTTACAAATATCATACTTATATATTAGACAATCGTCTTTTCATAATGTTTGCTAAGTAATTGAAGGAGCAACACATCTCACAAGTAGAATGGTACCCGAAATGTTGTCCTTTTTCTCAGAAAGCAGCACAACGGGATGGGGAGTTTGTTGCCTGATAACAGAATACTTGCTCACCAAATTTCCCGGAATACATAATTGTCTCCTGTTTAAAAGTATCCTCATAGGACGTATCAACAGCAGTCTATTTCAAACGATCAGAAGCTACCTCAAACTAAGAACACATCGGCGGAGGGAAGCTAAAGGACGTGTTGTTGAATGACAGCAGCTGTTTAAAAGCGTCACTGCGAGCTGCAGTGATGTGGCTGAATACACGTTTCAAAATCCCAATGCACAGATAGGCTGCATAAAAAATGGTACCGCAGTTCCGATAAGCGCTATACATCCCTCAGAAAATTACCCACTGCTACACAAATGAAGTGTAATTGGCCAATGGACCTTGGTAACTCCCTCCTATTTTCCTAATTCAAATTGCATGGCTTGTCAAGAAAATTCCTGGTTGTCCTTGGAAATTGATGTACTGACTTTAATAGATTGAGCATTTGTTTTATTTAAACCAGGGCTCGACATTACACTGGTTATTCAATAAAATAAAATACAAGTACACACACATAAAAAAAAAAAAAAAATACATAAACAATTACAAATAAACAAATAAATAAATATTTCTGCAGCTCGCATTGCGCATCATGTTAAAAAACATATTTGAATCAAACGAATTCATTATTGTCCATGCTATTAAAAGCTATTTTTGTTTGTTTGTTTATTTTGTTTATTTATTATCGTCTTTTTGTTTTGTTTGTTTGTTTTGAAAGAAGCCTATGATTGGATGTTCTGAAGTTATTGGGGAATATTTCTATTAGTAGAATGCGCTGACTAAAACACAAAATAAGAGAATATTCTGCAGTCCACTGCACACACTACGTGTTGTGATATGCAAAAAACATAAATAATAATAATAATAATAATAATAATAATAATAATAATAATAATAATAATAATAATAATAATAATAATTTAAAAAAAAGAACTAGCAAAAAAACTGCACGAGCCTCCTGAGCGGCGTCATTAAATCTTCAAACTTCAATTGTTCTCTTCAGATAAAACATTAACTGGCGATTTAATTCATTACGGTGGTAAATGATTTGTAATATACGAAGTGTTAATTAGTCACTCAGCAGGAACAATAAACAAATATGTTAAAGGTCGAGCATGAGTTTACGATTTTAAACAGACATAAAATAAACAAATACATTTTAAAAAATAAAAAGTGTTGAAATATTAAAACTTCGGGCCCTGTTTTGACGTGCGTGTAAATAAATGTCATCGTCGTTATTCCTTGTTTATGGTGTCGTTTAGTTTGAAGCTCCGTATAGTTATTGTAAATGTGTATTAGGCAGAACATAAGAACATTTATGAATGACAGGAGAACATTTGGCCCAGCTAAGCTCGCCCGGTTCTAGTAACTGATTGCTCTCAGAACTTTGTGAAATTGGGTCTGATTCTGAAAGGAGCGCAAAGGCGAGCAGTACCAGAGAAGCAAGTTAACTGTCAATAAAATACACTGAGCGGATCCAGTTACCTTTAATATTGGTTGTGTACAGTTAGTACTGTTTTATTCATCTAATCTGATCAATAACCGTTCATTAATTTGAACTATAACATCAGCAAATGTATAATAAATTTTAAATATTGCTGCAGCATTCATTCAAATGTTATGAGCACCCCACCCGATGGATAATCATACGTGTGCGTGCGTGTTGTAATGCTATAAAGCAGTTATGGTCACTGGTATTGCTAATCGGCCATGGCCAAACGGGCGTTGGTTCGCTTAACGGTAATGCCAAGTTGTGCAGTGCTGTATAATACTAGGTGAGCTTGCATTTTAATACAGGCTGCTAGAAAGGGTTAATGTGATCAAAATAGGAAGAACACGCTTAAATATAATAGTTAATCTAATATGTTTATAAAATAAAGGAGAAATAAAAAACAATAAAGTAGAGCAAAAATGAACAATACAGAAATCACAAAGAAAGAAAGAAAGAAAGAAAGAAAGAAAGAAAGAAAGAAAGAAAGAAAGAAAGAAAGCGAGCTTAAGCACACAGAGCAGAGGTGCCAGCCCTTCCAGCCTGTTAAGTGCGGGGTGCTAATAATCCTCAGGTTAATCAAGGGGTCTGGTTAGAGCTCTTTTCTAGTAGACTAAACTCCAATAGCGGGGCTGCTATGAACAAACAAAGCCAGAGGGAGTGACCTGCATTGAGGCTGAATCGTCTCTCGTTTGTGTTCGCAGGAAGCGAAGTTTCCCAGGAAAGTTTGTTATTGCACGGCCCCTTTGCCAGGAAGCCCAAGCGGATCCGCACTGCCTTCTCCCCGTCACAGCTCCTGCGGCTGGAAAGGGCCTTCGAGAAGAACCATTATGTGGTTGGGGCTGAGAGGAAGCAGCTAGCCAACACTCTCAGTCTATCTGAAACACAGGTAACACCAAAAGAGTTTTACACCCGTGACAAACATGACGGCGTATCGCTTTAAAAACGGACTTCACACTGTAACTGCTTCGACTGCTACTACTACTACTATTATTACTATTAATAATCAATAATAATAATAATAATAATAATAATAATAATAATAATAATAATAATAATAATAATAATAATAATAATAATAATAATAATAATAATAAATAATAATAATAATAATAAAACACATGTTTGGATTTCAAACAACAGCTCCTCATCCTCAACATAAAACATGAAATAAGATCGACTGTATTGCACCAAAACACAGATTAGAAATGCTAAAAGGAAAGGTACATTAAACGACCAACGTTTGGGCTATAAGTCCTTCTCAACTGCTTGTCATTCAATGTATCCGTTTTATTTTTTTTTAGTTCTAAAGGTAGCACTATTGAATGGGTGTTGTTATCACTAAAGGGCACATGCAATCTAAATTGTGAGCGCCGCCTTGGCTAAGGCGGGATACATGTTGGCATTAAATCAAAAAAACACAATGCCCCTAACTGCTTGGCATTAAAACAAAAAAACACAATGCCACTAAACTGCTTGGTATTAAAACAAAAAATCACAATGCCGCTAAACTGCTTGGTATTAAAACAAAAAATCACAATGCCGCTAAACTGCTTGGTATTAAAACAAAAAATCACAATGCCGCTAAACTGCTTGCTATTAAAACAAAAAATCACAATGCCGCTAAACTGCTTGCTATTAAAACAAAAAATCACAATGCCGCTAAACTGCTTGGCATTAAAACAAAAAATCACAATGCCGCTAAACTGCTTGCTATTAAAACAAAGCATCACAATGCCGCTAAACTGCTTGGCATTAAAACAAAAAATTACAGCGCCCCACACAGAGGACCTTGTGGCTTCTCTAAGGCGATGCGTCATGTAGGGGATGGTGTCATTGTAACTGTAATAACACAATTATTAAAACATAAGAACATAAGAAAGTTTACAAACGAGAGGAGGCCATTCGGCCCATCTTGCTCAGTTAGTTGTTAGTAGCTTATTGATCCCAGAATCTCATCAAGCAGCTTCTTGAAGGATCCCAGGGTGTCAGCTTCAACAACATTACTGGGGAGTTGATTCCAGACCCTCACGATTCTCTGTGTAAAAAAGTGCCTCCTATTTTTTGTTCTGAATGCCACTTTGTCTAATCTCCATTTGTGACCCCTGGTCCTTGTTTCTTTTTTCAGTTCGAAAAAGTCCTTTGGGTCAACATTGTCAATACCTTTTAGAATTTTGAATGCTTGAATTAGGTCGCCTCTATTAATTGTTGTAGAGCCAGCATTAGGTAATAATTCTATAAACCAGCTGTGTTATCAGGAACATTTCTATGGTCCCATCCGATGCCGGGTTAGACTGGTTTTACTGTTGGGTGCTACAGATTGTGTAAGAACTTTAACTGATATCGAGTTACTAGGAGTAACATTTTACAGTTTGTAGGCTTTCTATGAAAAATATTTCATACCAACATAGCTGATATTTTTATTAATTTATTTTATTTTAATATTGCAGCTTCCCAACTGTATTAGAAGGATACATAGGCCTAATCCCTTTCGCACAAGACATAATATACAATATAGGAAAACGTTTTAATTTTATTTATTTATTTACATTTATGTTATTGCCCCTATGCATTTAATACTGGGTCAGCAACATAAACATAATGTATTCCAATAGAACGTGTGTGTAACATAGATATGTATATATATATATATATATATATATATATATATATATATATATATACACACACACATATACACATACACACACACACACACACACACACACACACAACCTCCACAGATAATTTCTTTGCAAACATATATCTTTTCATTAAAACCACAAAATACAAATAAAAAGGTCAAATGGCATTTGGTATTGGTCTTTTTACATTTTTGCCAGTAGATTATTATTCTTGCCAGTACCTATATTTTTAAATATGGAAATATCGACTTTCCACCTTAGCCCAGACATCTCCTTCTTGTTTAACGGGGAGGTAACATCACTTACTCAGCTGTTTCCTAGGCCTGTGAACTGTGAGACTAGAAAGAGGTCAATTCTGCTTCCTGCCCCATATTTGTAAAGCTATGTATCTGTTTCCTGATCAATCCAACAAGGGCTTTGGAGGTTATGGAACTCATAAGCTTTCAGAGACACAAACAAAACAAACATCCATAAAGAAAGTATTAAAAAGGTTTGTTATGTGCATTGTGTTTGTGGAATAGAATACTATGTGCAGGCTTATATATTGTGTGAAAATACTGCGATGCAACAGAATTGCTAAAAGGACAAGTGCACAGTCTGTGTATTGATCTGAAAACAAGTCTGCACAGTGCACTTACATGAAGGGGAAAACCACCTGTTTCACATTTTTAGTGCCAGTATTTATTTATTTTTTGTATTCATTTTAGGTGTCATATAATAATCATCATGTGGGGGGTGGGGGGGGGGTGGGGGGGGGGGGGTGGGGGGGGGGGGGGGGGGGGGGGGGGGGGGGGGGGGGGGGGGGGGAATACAGCATAAAATATGAGTAGCACATTTGGAGGAAGTATATACAAAATAATTTATACATGGCTGTGTTTTGTTTTCTTTTAAACATATATTCTTATCAATGTTAATACCCGAGATATGGTCTTAATCAAACAATAATGTTTTCCACGTTTTAAAACTGTTCTCGGATGCATTGCTAATGCTTTTGCACTGTTTAAATGAATTATGTCTAATACTTCTGCAAACCATACACATAATATAATGGTTCGTGGTTTGGAATATTTAGCATTTATATATATAAAAAACAAGAACAAAAAAAAAAAAAAACGGGCCAATCACTTACCACCGTGCTTTATTAGCACAATTTTATTCAAATAAATCAACATATTAGTGTTTAAAACTTCCAAATAAACAATAGGACTTTCATTTAAAAGTTCTTAAGTGCAACTCGGTTTTTAATTGCTAGTACTTTCAAGTCAGAAGTTTATTTCCCGTTGGTACAAACTTAACAGCTAGGGAAGCAAATGTTATATAAATGTGTTAATGCAGAATTTAATTCAAAACGCTGGTTTGCACCAAATCTTGCAAGTGTAAAAATTGCATTAAGAAACAAAGATGGACAATACAAAAGAAAACGAAAAACACAGTTAAATCAGGATGTGGAAGATATTGCAAATATCAAGCCAATGTATATTAATTTCCCTGTAGAACTGTTGAATATTTTTATATAATGTTACCCTGTTCTATTTGAACTGGCTGAAGAAATCAATGTGTACCGGATAATTTGGTCAAGCTTTTTGAATTAAGTCTCTATAATTTTATTTACACAGTTGAGGTAGAGAAGTTGATGTGTCAAAACTTAAAAACAAAAACCCTATGCATTATAAAATAGATACACAGATAGGAAAGTTACAATGATAACACATGCAGTGACTGAAGGGAATTTAATTTGAATGCGTTGTAGTAGCAGTGATAGGCAACCCTCTAACTAGCGTATAATAATAATAATAATAATAATAATAATAATAATAATAATAATAATAATAATAATAATATTGTCATACGCCTGCGGAAATACGGTTGCCCCCAACGGGGCTTACAATGTTATAGAGCAAGTTCCAAGGATACAATTCAAAACAAATTTAAATACATATCAATATGTCATTACACGTAATGTTGCAAATTTTATGTCAAATACAGTAATTCTAAGTTGTTGATCCTAATTTCGTAACACACACATTATATATGTATATATAATATATATATATAATATATATACATTATATATATAATTAACCGTACATTTAAGCACGTTCAGTACCAAAATTAGTTTTCTAACTGTAGGCCATGTTATTATTATTAGTAGTAATGTTGTTAATCATGATGTCACTTTGTGTATAAGCTATTAAACTTTTTTTCACATGTTTTCTTTCAAGGGGGGGGGGGGGGGGGGGGGGGGGCAATGTTGTGTCAACATTGCACATTCTCTGTCCCAAATAGAATCACAAACGAGAAAAACAGACAGTAATTGGGCCAGTTTACAACAAGATAGCGTGCTGCGCTTTGTCAACATCGTTCTTACTCTTAAAATAAATTAGACAAAATGTGCAATGCAAGTAATTTTAAGGCATGGCACTGGTTTATAACAAACTCGAAAATGCCGTTCCTCTAGGCTAAGTCTCATAAAGCACGGGCTTTACAAAAAGCGCCAGGCATAAGAATGCAGTTTACCTCTTTATCTTAGAGCATCCATTCAAATACATCTCACCAGATTTGATACACGCTTACAACCTCGAGTTCAGCCTGATACAATTCACCTGCTTTCCAGAAAGAAGGACACTTTGTATCAAATATAAACCAATGAACACAAACTGCTAAATAAGCACCATATCCCTGTCAAAATTAGAACTATGTAGCAGTTTTAAATAATATGTTCACACAGATAATAACTAATAAACTAAAATAAAACGGGGTAGCGCCTCGCTTTCATCTTGGCAAAGTTATCAACACCAGCATGTATTTGTAAATCAAATGTTTTTGCTCGCAATAAACAAAAGATAGCTCGATCTCTCGTCCCCAGTAGCTATGGCTTTCCCCATTTTCGTGCACTGAAAGAACCTTTTATTTGCCAAATACCATCATTTGCGTACGGAGAAAAAAGAAATCCATTGATTTTCATGTATAACATTGCCTAATCATTCCTTACCATATCAATGCATATTTAAGCACTGTAACGTTTTAAAACAATTACATTTCAACCAGAATGTAGTCTACCACCTTCATATAAATATACTTTCCCGTCGATCTGCTGTGAAAAAGATTATAGAGCAGCTATTAATTACGGTACTAAACCCAACAACGCACAGCACAGCCTAAATCTAGTTTTAAAATCTATGGCCAGTAAACATCATAACGTTGGCCCAACGTCAGGCGTTAAGTTGCGACTATGCTGAAGCTGGCTCAGCGTTATTTGGCAAAGTAAATTTTTGCCAGCGGTGGTCCAGCTTTAGCAATTCATGAAGACCGCGATTGCCCAACATAAGGTAGGTGTATTAATAACAGTGGTTAATTTAGGCGGTATCACCTATTTATAACAACTAATTTATTTATTTTGTGTATGTTTGCAATGTTGCTTTATTGCTTTATTGCATGTATGGTCTATTTGTTTATATAGCTCTTTGTGATGTTAGCCCTCCTGTTCGTATTTTTAAATTGCACATGAGTGGTGGGTTATCATGTTATAAAACACATATATGCTTAAACAACTGTAACGTTGCTGTTTATATACAAACAAGCCAGTTATTGGTTAAAATATGTATTTTTCTCAGACACATTTTTACCGACATTTTAACTTAAGAAGCAATAAAATTAAATAAAAATTAAACAAGAGCTTTGTTGGCCTTTAAAAAACAAACAAACAAACAAACAAAAACACACCACCTAAAAATCCTCTTCCACATTTTGGCCGGCATCAGCGCGCTGCTGTCTTGCACCATTCCCGTCCTTGGACTGCCGGAGCAAGTTCATCGCAGAATTGTAATTCCTCTTCTGTAGCTGTTTCTGAAACTGGATTTGTACTTTACTGCTTCTGAAAAACAATGCACAAGAATCACAATTTAGACAAAACCACATACAAGAAGATGCAGCAGCAAAAATAACAACGTGTTAATACTGTGACCAGATGGAGAATTGGGTAATTTGCAATTAGTGTACAGTTACCGTTCCTTTAGGAACGAATACAGTTTATTCAAACCGTGAATCTTGGTGCACCTTCTGTCCGTGGTCGGTGTTTTCCGAAATTATTGATATTTTTATGCCTCTCAGAGCGTTAAAATCAACCAGCGAGATTTCATATATTGCCCATTATGAAATTAACAGCCCAAAAGCCAATAAAATATGTATTTTCTATGTGAGATATGGACTACACTAAGATGTATGTGCGTTGTTCTTTGAACATAGGAAGTTGTCATACTTTGTAGTACACAGTTGAAAAGCATATAATTTGATAGAATGGATTTCATGTTTTTTTTTTTTTTTTTCTTTACATATAATTTTACAACATGTATAAATATCAAGTACAGATATATGAATAAAGTTCCACGAATGCAATGTGTAGGCTATCCCATTTTTTTTATTTATTACAAAGGATGATCGTACGAAGAACTGTTGTCATTATACCCCCATCATCGTGTGCCTCGACACAGAAATTCAAAGGCGCGAATCGGGTGATTGAATTTGTCAAAAAATATTTTACCTCAGATAGCTTGCGTCACATTAATAACTGTTAACATAACAACAAAACCACGATTGTATAATAAACATTATTTGTGTATTTGTTACATTATCTCATTATTTACAGTTTAATCAGATTCATTTAAATATTTTACCTAGGACAATTTGGATAGTACAGTCGTCTGTCACTGTTGTCTCGTTTTATATAGGGCGTTGATCATGCTGCTGTGTCGGACACAGTTCCCTTTGATTCGTCATGCTTTCAATAATATATTACAGAAACAATAAAATGCAATGCCATTCTGTGCCGATATAATCACTGGACAACAATGAGCTATCAGTCATTAGAAAACGACTGTGAACAGCCAAACAGCTTCCAGATCTAGCAATCTTCTATTTTGCACAGATGCCCGCTGGGACGTTGAAGTTCTTAACTGAATTACATTTTAAATCAATAAGCGCATAAATACCGACTTTTTCCCTTAACATTATAATCTTATAACATAAAACGCTGCATAAACACTGATACTTTCTGACGCTGGTCTAGAGACAAGGAAAACCATGTCTCACAGGACACCGTAATGAAGGCTCAATTAGCAGCTGCTGGACAGCAAACCAACAGGAAAGACATCAAAACCAGCTACTCAAACTGCCAACCGTGTTTCAGTTCTTTCTGCACCAGCCTATCCACTTGAATGATGCCCCGCTTCAACAACAAGTTTCGAGTCCGACTCTACTACACAGACTAGTCAACATCCCTACAGTTAACGTGTCTGGCAATGTCATAATAACAATAACAGCAACAACTGTTTTCTCGATGTGGATGTCGTTTTTCTATTCTAATTATGTTAGGGACTATATTCCTCAGCGGAAGGTTACCCGGCGAAAATAAAGGTTTTAAAGCTTTTTTTTTTTAAGAGAAAATAAATAAATGCATCGTTTTCTCATAGCGGTAGAGCGCAGTCAATGCGGGCTCTACCGTGTGGTAGATGAGCTTGACTTTCGTTAGCACGCTCGTCTACGGCTAGGGACGCATAACTCCAGTCGCGGTCATTCACTGCTTCTCTCGCTTAAAATGAATACATGCCGCCCATGCCTTGGGCAATTACATCACTATGGCAACCGTCGCCGACTTCATTCCGGATCTGGGCTAGATTAGAAAGTGACGTTTGAAAAACTTATTTTATTCGTTTGGGAAGAAAACATCGACCATTTTACATGATTAGATTATGTGTGTGTGTATGGGGGTAGGGGGTCAAAAAGTGGAAGATGATGTCATAGATCGCTGGGGGGCAGGCAAACCTTCATAGGATGTACATTAACGTTTCGATTTCAATGGCGATTTAAAGAGACAATGTCGTAACTGTGGACAATGCGAATGTGCCCGCTAAACTTACTAAAATACACATAGGCTACAGTAGACCTACCGTTAGGTGTATGTGAAAACTTTAAACAATTTTTTCCCCCCAGAAATCTTAAAAACCAGCGGAGGGCACATATTGATTAAACTGGCAGACAATTAAAACGATCATTTAATAAGTGGGCTTAATTTGTTAAAATGTTTTACAATAAACACACCATATCCTTAGCCTGTAACGTCCTCTGAACTCGAACATCGCTTTTCCACAGCTCAGTTACATAAGCATATATACTGTGATATACACACTGTGCAAAAGTGTTGTGAAAAGTTTTCAGGACACAGTTCATCGTCAGTCTACTATATATATATATATATCGGGCAAATCGGACCGACCATAATATATATATGATCATAGTATATATATTATATCATATATAGTCGTGATAAAGCAGTTTGATCACAAACTAGTCGTAGAAGTTTTTGCACTCTTCAAACTTGTCACAACACGGATCAGAATCTTCAAACACTTGTGATCACAACAACTCAAAGTAAACTGTACATGAGCAGCTAATATGAAGTGTTCTAGTAGCTAATCCATCACATTTACACAGTGCTTCTGAATGTAATGTTTAAAATGTATACGTGACATGACGTTCTGTAGATGGCGCAAGTTAATTCTATGGTAGTACAAGCTTTCCCCCAAAATGTCTAAGACTTTTGCACTCTCTCTCTCTCTCTCTCTCTCTCTCTCTCTCTCTCTCTCTATATATATATATATATATATATATATATATATATATATATATATTATAATATAATATTATAATATATATATTATAGGTTACGTGCCATCTAAAATTAAAAAAATAAACAAATATTTAGAAGTAATGCTAAATGTGGACAAAGTACAACAAATACAAAGGTATTTAGGACGCTTCAGACATGAGTCCTATATATATAATGCTAAATCATTCATTGAACAATAAAATACAGTACCATATATATAACACTTCTTTGTTAACAACAAAACTTTTTTTCTAAAACTGATGTCTGGTGTCTAAAACTGATAAAAAATATGCGTTTGTGTTTGTCCCCAGCTATATAGACTTCAGTAACCATCTTAGCCTATTAGGTTCAGGGTAGAGTGTTCCTTATCTTATTGTGCGTGCTCAATGCTAACCAGGCTTCAGAAACTACAAAATGCATTCCAGGCTAGTGTTTCACCCCATGTAGCTATAAAGCCATTGCACTGTAACACGGGTTCCTGACAGTGATGCTGTGTCACAATGGTTGTTACTGAGGTTGCCTGGGTAGTTGTTCCTGACTCTGATGCTGTGTCACTCCCTCCCCCAGGTCAAGGTGTGGTTCCAGAACAGAAGGACAAAGTACAAGAGGCAGAAGCTGGAGGAGGAGGGTCCAGAGTCAGAGCAGAAGAAGAAAGGGTCTCACCACATTAGCAGGTGGAGGCTAGCCACCAAGCAGTCCGGCTCTGAGGACATTGACGTCACATCTGAGGACTAAGTAGCCTCCTCAGAGGAGATCCCCAGACACTGAGCCAGGGGCTCAGACTACTAATGCACACTAAGACATTTCCTAGTGCAATGCACTATTTGTAATAGAATATTGTAAAATATATATATATATATATATATATATATATATATATATATATATATATATATATATACACACACACACACACACACACACACACACACACACATATATATATATATATATATATATATATATATATATATATATATAGATATCATATATATATATATATATTTGTTACGTCTCTGTTTTATGTAGATGTCCTTAGTGGGGGGGGTGGAATCACCCCCCCCACCCCATCCCCCCCACCAAACTTGGATAAACTAGAGAGAAGTAAAGCTGATGGTGTGTCCAAAACATGTTTCTATCAAGAAAGAAAGTGTGTGTGTGTGTGTGTTTGTTATAATAACAACTAAAAAACTGTGAAGCAAGCATGGGAGTGTATGGGAGACTCAGAATGTTTGGTCATCCTGTTCTGCAGCTTCCTGGGCTGAGTCCTGAACAGTCAGTCGCAGCAAGCAAATTGCAGCTTTTGATTCATTCATGTGGCCAACATTTTTCCATGGGCATCTGGCACAGCCAACCAAAACAATGGACTCACTAGTAGCCAATATCCAGTCTTCTTTTTAGAGAGCTAATGCCAGGAAGAGGAGGCACAGACAGTTTTTAAAAATTCCTTTGCAGTTGTTGGAATATCATCCAAAGCAATCTGCACTTGCTAGAAGGTTGCTGGGCCCACCATACAATAATTGCATAATTGTTGACTTACTATGAGCATATTTATCTCAATGGTGATGTGTCTAATTTCCTCCATCGTGTCTATGGGAGCAAGCAGCAGACTGCTCCCAGTGGACATATTCTTTGGACCTTTCCTTGGATGCTCAGTTTTACACTGATTTCTAAGCTGATTTCTGTCTGGAGAAGAAGAACCCACAGCCTACCAGTCACCCAAGAGCAATGGTAACATGTAGCTAATCAGATATATTGTTCATGTTTTTATTTATTTTAAATTATTCTTTAAGTATATTTCCGTTTCCCATTAAGGATCGCACAGCAAAAGCATCTTATACCAAGAAAACTAAACATGGCAATCCTGCATGTCTGTGTGCGTGTTCTCAGAATGCATAGGCTGGTTAATCCAGTCATTGAGACTGGATCAAAGCTTGACAAGGAAGAACACAACAATGAAATTATGTTATGCACAGCTGCATGCCAGTCTGGAGGTTAACATTAGGTAGTCAAAGATTACTGCTAACCACCATAAATACCTCAAGCAATATAGTTTTGATCTTTCAATTATACGAATGTACATACATACACAGAGTTAATTCTTGTTATAAAAAACTCAGACTAGACATGTTTTCTACAAGGTCCTGTCTAAATCTAGCAGTCGCTTTTTGATAATGACTTCTTATAATACGAATTCACTTCCACAAATTTCCTGTTAGTGCAAATTGTTTTGGGGCCCTCCCGGGGGAAAATAAAAATGAATAAAACAAAACACCCTAGTTCCGATAGCCGAGTGTAAAGGATGTTCGGAAATGTATTATTTTGCATCTGTACAGATCCTATGATGCATTTTAAGTTGTCGTAGGGCTCACTCACAATGTGCACTATCCTTGCTTGCAAGAAAAAGAAAGACGTGTGTACAGATTTCAGCATTCTCACGAACAGCCATTCTAAAAAAACAGGATACAATGATAGAGGCTAATGAACAGCAAACTGTGGATGCAAATCGTCAATATTCCTGATTTGCTCAATACCCTGATGTTAAGAACGCCTTGCTTTTGTGGTTTAAAAATATGATCAGAGTGGGAAGCCAACTAGCACAACGTGCTATGTATTTAGTAGCCTTATTTTATACATGTTAAGTCATGGTTTTGAAAGGTGTCACAGCTAATGCTAACAAGCATAATACGCAGATACTGACATGAAACTCTTTGGGGGGTTTAAAAAAAACAATCCCCTATTTTCCATTCAGAAGTTTCTGTAACTCTGAAGCAGCACATGCATACCACGGGTCCCAATACAGTCTCAGAACTTGCTGGAAGGGGTAGTGTAAATGTCTCCAATGTGACCAAGGAAAAAAAAAAGCAAATTAAAAGGGCTTTTATAAAACTATACCTGTGCTTCGTTCATTGGAATTGTGGATTTCTTGTGGTATTTCCATCCTTATTCTAGAACATTAAACTACTGGAACAATGTAACCTTACTTGGCATGGCAGTTTGCTTTGATGGTGTGATGTTTGTCAATTTTAAAAATGTATTTATTTCTGATTAATAAAGAAATGGCTATCTATAGACTCCCTTGGAGAGATGGGTTGTTCTGCTGTAGGGCATAGTTTTGGGGTTGTTATTGGAATCATTAGTTCACTATCTACACTGTAATGCACACTTGGCCAGATTTATCAATGTTTTTAAGTGCGAATTGCACCATCTTACTAAGTGAATTATTTATATATTTGTTGTATAGCATTGTGCTTTTTCGTACGTCTGTTACTTGTTTTTGCTTTTGTATTTGAAGATGATGACTCATCTCAGATCTCACCATGTTACACATCCACTTTTCTAACATTATAGGGTAAAGGCAGAACCCATATACGTTTCATAAATATATTTCTTGGCAGAAAAATCTGAAACTACATAGAACTCCATTCATCCACAGATGTGGTCACAAACCTATGACCAATACTGTAAGCAAGAGATTCTGGGGCAACAACAACTGTAAAATAAGAGAGAGAGATTTGTTTGAAAACAGTATGGTATTGGTCATTTTTTAATGTAAGGCACATTTAAGCCAAGCATCCCAGAAGGCACCTGGCTGAACGGGATCGTTACCTAGGGACGTGGTGTGCTGAGAAAGACATATTGGCCAGGTTACTGCACAGTTAAAAGAAGTTCAAAGACCTACTCAATTGCATTCACAGTACAAATTGTTTTATTCCTATCATGCTTGAATTTGCTTTTCCCTTCACTTGCTTTAAAATTACTGGGCGCAATGCATATGACATGAGTCTGCTGTCACTGCTTGTCCCATTAACAGAGTAAGCACCCCAAAACTCAGCACTCTTAAACTGTAATGACAGAAGTGTTGGAAGTCTTAACAGCTAAGCAAACCAGTGAGGCTGATAGGAAATGGCCCCTGGTTTGATCTCTCTGCACCTTCCAGGCTCTTTCCAGCTCAGAGAATGTCCCTCACTCTCTCACAGGTAATGTGGGCTTGAGAATCTCTTCTTAAAAAGCAATTACAGAGAAGCGCTGATCCTTTTTCTGTTGTTTGCTACATGGCAGTCTAATCGTTCATCACATTCACTACTTTATCTGACTTGATAAAAATAAACATGGACCAGCACAAAAAACACCTGGATTTACTCTGGTTTTGTTTGCTTTTAGCACAATTTGTTGATATATTAGGTAGGACGGTAGCCGCCCTTTGTAGCCACATTATTATTACGCAGTAACAGCAGTCTTTTTACCAAACCTCTAATAACAGTATTAACAGCAACAGCCATATCCAGAGCTTCACTCTATAAAACCAACTTGACATTCTGTAGCTATGTTCATGCTAATGCTGAAAAGCTTCCCTTTTTTACTTTGTTTCTTAGACATAAAAAAAAAGAATAATATAAAGACTATTTAGGATTTCATGCAATTTTCATTCCGATTGTTAAACATTTTGAAAATGTTTTATTCTCTTTTTTTAAACAGTTTGTGTGAACTCTATGCAGTTCGAGAAATTGCTCTGCCAAAGCTTTTAAATTAAAACATTATGTATAGCTATAGAGGAAACTTGTACCATGGTACAACTGTGCACACAGTGACTGAAGGGGATATGTTGTATGCATATACTGAACTCAAACATTAACTCAGAGGTGCTTGCAATTAACCATTGGTTTTATCTTGGGCCATAGCTTTGTTGAAAAAAATAAGCACAAAAAATTGAGCAAAAAGTAAAACAGAACTCATAAACAGATATTAAGAAGGAGGGGAAAAAAGCAACAAAGGGAGTAGTGTGAGTGGCGTGCTGAGTCTGAGAGACATTCAATACCCACACAGGTGTGAAGATGTTCTGCAGACCAGTGCTCTGCTTCACATGCCTGTCATTGCACGTCTGCTCTTTCACATACCTGTCATTCCAGGGGCTGCTCTTTCACTGGACTGGCAGAGCCTTTCAGGTGCTTCCACATCGCAGAGCCCACCTGACACATTTCTACTTTGAAATTCACAGCATGTTCTCTCAGAAGAGGGAAACAGTGGACCAGATCCCCGAGTGCTTAAACATACGTTTAAAAATTATTATTATTATGATGATGCTTCGTGGTCCAGTGGTTAAAGAAACAGGCCTTTTACCAGGTACCCAGTTCTAATCCCCGCTCAGCCAGTGACTGTGTGTGACCCTGAGGAAGTCACTTAACCTCCTTGTGCTCCATCCTTCGGATGAGATGTAAAACCGAGGTCCTATTGGAAGTCACTCTGCAGCAGTTGTTGATGCGTAGTTCACCCCCTAGTCTCTGTAAGTCGCTTTGGATAAAAGCACCTGCTAAATGACTAATTAATAATAATCATCAATAATAAAAAGTAGTAGTAGTAAAGTATAATGTACTACAGAGACCTAATTAATTGAGATCCACTTACTTAATTTGCTAAGCAAGCAGTGATTGAACTCCAAAATAACGTTTTTATATTCCTCATTTTATGTAGTCTTGACAAGTGTGTTGAATTTACTGGAGCAATATGGCGAGGGTGTCCTAGGTTTTACTTTTGGGAAAGATAAACAAGTAAATGTCCTTAAGTTTTGTAAAGCTGTTTCTTTAAGTTACTGTAGTAAAATGAGTTGTATATGAAGCAGTTTTGTATACTCCAATGCACAAATGGGCATGATCTGTGAGGACAAAAGGAGCCATCAATCAGCAGGGAGGAGGAACTGAGAGAAAGTGGACAGGGGTCCTGACCCAGGCCTGTGCTGCTGGAGACAGCAATCCATCACTATTACAGGGAAACAATTGGTGCTGTTGTTGCGAGAGTGGAAATGATCAGAGGCACAATTAATGGAGTGATCAGGTTACCATGGGTCTCAGGTTACTGTGGACTCGGCCCACTACACACACCCACCGGTCACTTCCACGACAGGTTTCCATGGTGTGCTGTGTCTCCACATCCACACAAACATTCTTATAGTGAGTAGTGAGGGTATGGGATGGGTTATCTGGCCACGATGGTGATACTAGATCATTGGGAAATTTTGAGACCAACCAGCTACTAGGAACCAGATGAGCACTGATGGGCTGAATGGCCTCCTCATTCATAAAATTTAAGTTCTTAAATTCTTCTTATGTATGTAAGGTATAAACCACAACCGGTCATGCAGTTCCCATTAAATATATACACACCTCAGTGGTGATTAGTGTTTACCCAAACAGGTGTGTGTACATTTTCAGGTGGACAACTGTCTTCACTGGAACAGGTGGTGCTGTACCAGTTCTCTGGAGTCCCATCTCCAACTATATTAAAGAAAATGGGTGGAATGCTTGCTTTGTGGCAGTGGTTTTATAACTAACAACAACCACTGTATATATCGCAACAAAATATGGGTAAGTTCAACACGAATGTTACTGTTCTTCAGTATAATGTAGGTCGTTAGAGGATAAACACTGCTTTCAATATTTCTTTTGTTCCAGTGGTAATCATTTAAAACCTAAAATCAGAAACCCTAATTAATAAAACAATATGTGCACGTGTTCGGGTGCAGCTTTTCTTTAGGTAAGGCAGTGAAAGGGCTCAGGAGCACATGTGTTTAATTGAAAGCTCTCCTGTTCTCAGAAGTGTTGGAGGTCCCGCTGGGCAGAAGGCTGTGAGCTCTGTAAGGGTCTCTGAGCAGGTGTCTGCCCACAGGGCCACATAACAAGCCTGGTATCCAATAAGGCTCGACAACGCTAAACAAACAAACAATTACAGCTCTCCTCACTTCTGGATCCACATCTCACTTGAGATAGCGAGAAAGGGGGAAAGTGCTTTGGCCCCAGGCTCCTGCCAGCCCAGTGTGCTGCTGGTGTTAACGCGCCTGCTCGCACACCCACTGGAAACATCAGCTGGTCCTGGAAAGGTGGAGGCGCCAGTGGAGAAAGCTCACTCAGAGGGTTTAGAGAAATTACATGCTCTAATTCTAGGAGAATGTTATCAGGCCAATTGGGAAATCAATTTTATACTTTAAGGTGGCTATTTTAGATTAAATCCTGGATTTTAATTTTAAAATGGTTAGCTTCAAATTAATCCCATGCTCTTAACTTCTATTTTCTCCACTGCCATATTTTTGAAGACTTCAGAAGATATGCACTAACTGCACAGAGTGCAACTATAATTAATTAATCAAATAAAACACGGCACTCAACACAGCGACACCAATACACTCCATAAATGTCAATGTACCATGGAATAAAACATAGCAAAGTGATGTTTGCAGGGTAGCACAGGTATAGATGAAAGCTGTTTAACATGGTGTGGTAAACCATGACAAATCTTCTTAATGCATATTTTACCTGTTTCTCGTTTTTCGTACTACAGGCTATATTGTCGTACACATTTTAGCAATAAAGAAACACTGAACAGACGATATCTGCAAAAACAAAGTTACAGCCAACATAAAAAACAAGTACTTCCCATGATCTACCTCCAGCATGTCTTCAGGATCTGATACTAATACACGATGACGGTTCATTGCAGATTTCATTGTTGCACAGTACTGATTGTATCCTGAGCATAGGATGACAACTGTTTCTATATTCTGATCATTGTTTAACTGAGTGTTTCCATTGGCTAGGGTTTGCACTGGCCTGCGAGTTATTGCTAGCATGCTGTGTGATCATGAGGTTATGTATGAAAATGTTTGGCTAGATCTACTCACCTTGCAAACATACCAGAACTCAAACAGCAGTGTTCCATTGTTATTGTTTTAAAAAAGTAGGAGACATGTTTACTTTTCCTTTTAAGAGGAAATCACATCCTGCCTCGGCTGCTATGCTGTCAAAGGACTTTCTAAAGGTCAGCGGCTGAGATGAATCAAGACTGGCGAGAAACCTGAACCACAATATATTTGTGGGTTTTAGGGCTGAACTGGAACTCCAATAAATATTTTGCTTTTTCTTGGGGTTTATGTGGGTGGAAGTTGTAGCAATGAAGTAACACGCAGGCAGTCTCAGTCTCTCTCTCTCTCCCCCCTGCTTCCATCCCTTGGGTTTTCCTCTTACGCTATTCACTCAGTGTGTGGGAGGGGTGCCAGGGAGCTGTGGAACACGAGCTATTCATTTCTGGATAGGAGAAAGCATGGAGCAACTTCTCATACACACTCACACTCTCACGCACTCACGCACGCACGCACGCACGCACACACACGCACTGAAAACTGTGCACCCCCCCCCCAAATAAAAAAACACAAAGTGTGTTAAGCACATTCAAATTACATTTTTCCATTTATTTTTTATTATTACATAAAACTATAAAGTAATTCTGCAAATGATAGATTTTAGTGAAATACTACATAGGATTGAACTGAAAGTGGCTTTATCCTGTATAAACCCAACCAGCATCTCACTATTTGTCGTCTTATTTTATAAAAATCATCATAATATGAACACAAACAGTGTTAAATTACTCAAGTACACTGCCAAACTCAAGTATATTGCACACTTAATACATCATTCTTTATTTCATTTTTAGAAATTGTAAAACAGTTTGTGTGAACTCTATGAAGTTCAGGAAGTTGGCCTGCCATAACTTTAAAAGAAAAAACAAACATACCTGCATTATAAAACAGATTCAGACAGGAAACTTAGCACGGTGCAGTTATGCACACAGTGACTGAAGAGGGTACATTAAGCAACCTTTGTGCACTGCACCATGGGAGACACATAGAGGGCTCTCCCTTCTTGACTTCACTGGCAATCCTATAAACAACTTCCACTGTCATCCCTTACAAAAGATTACCATGTAATCAAAGTACAGTGAAGCATTGGCAAGCATTGTGAAGACCACAGAGGTATGGGAAACCTTATTAGCTTCCTCGGTCCTGAGACCAGGTTTGTTGAAAACTACATTTGTCTGTGAAATGCCACAAAAACATACAAAATATGAGATATTGGGGACCACAAAATACTGAATATTCAGTATTGTGAACGTCCGTACCCGAGGGCTCTCTGGCTCTCGGAAATTTCAAATGAAAACTTTTCCATATGCTGAACAGAAGGACCAAGGAGGTTATAAAACATGGCAAACCACATGGTGGAAACTTTCCCCTGTGCAGGGGAAACTGCTAACAATTGTAACTTCCGAGCCATACAGCCCTGCTGTAGTAGGCATCCTGCAATTCCACCAGAAGGGAGCACACAGTAAACAAGAAAATAAGAAACAATTTAAGATTTTAAACAGCATTACCATTTCAGTTATTTATAACTGGTAGCTTTACTGGCTACTTTTTCTACTTTTTTTTTTTTTCAGAAACTAAACCCAAACAATAAAGCTATAATTGTGTAGCACTTTATATTGTCTCTCTAATTACTGTGTATTTACATAGTACAGTCAAACCTGTATTAAGAGACCACTCAAGGGACAGTCTAATAGTGGCCTCTTAACACAGATGGTCTCATAAATGATAGCCCATAACTTAACTTAATTTTCTATTTTTCTATGCTTTCTTGTAACTGTAAAGCCAGAAAATCTAATATGAACAAAAGGAAGCATGCAATTGAATCACACTCATTTAGATAATGCATTCACAAAACTTCTTTCAACGGTTTGCCTTTAAATCTTAAGCGGCTACATCCTAATTCTGGAAACATTCTATTAAATTAGCTACCTAGTTCCCAGGCAAATGCGAGAATGAAAAGTAGCACCTGGAGGAAGTGATTAATGTCATTGCTCGCTGTTGTGTTCGAATAATGAAGAAAGTGAAACAAAATCAGCAGAAGCGACTATTTAGTAATTAACAGTTTAATTAAGACATTGAATCGTCTCAAAGCATGGTCACATGAACAAAAATAAAAACCTAAAACTTCAAGGCCTAGTTCTTTCCATTTCAAAATACTGTTTTTCCAGCAGTTTTTCTGGCACTTACTGTCTTTACAAGTTTAATAACTTAAATTCCGTCATCTAGGGACAACCTTTTGTTTCTCCACATCTTCTCTCTTCCTTTACAAGAGAGTGCTGTTATTTTATTGATTACGCATAAACATGATTACCGTATTCCTTTGAATTTAGGACGTACCATTTAAAACAATATTGTTCGTAATACAATAGCCTTGTGTAAGGGTGCTTAATACAGCTTTGAGTCCGTTGCTGGGTAAGAGAATTGTGGTCGCTTGATACAGTTCAACAAAAGCACAAATATCACTGGGAGGAATTTCAAGTGGTCGCTTAGACCATGTGGTCGTTAAATAAAGGTTTGACTGTAGTTACTTAGTAAATACATGTATACAATTACAATGTTATTATGCATAGTTACAATATACTTCATGTCTAAATAGTTTTGCATAATAGTAAGTTCACATTTGTATCAGAAAAGGGTTAGAGTTTGAGCATGCTTTTTTACTTACAAATTAAGTACATTGTCATTGTAACTACACATAATAACATGGTAATTATGTGTAAGTATACATGTATTTACTAAGTAACTACTACGTAAATACACAGTAATTAAAGACACAATGTAAAGTGTTACCCAAGTTTGAAAGGCCCCAGAAGAAATTATGCAGAAATAATTGCAAACAACAAATTAATTAATCCATTATGACTCCATATCTGAAAACAATTGGTTAACCAACATTAATATTTCTGCAGAATTTCATGCATGTGTATTCTTAAAATAAAATAAAAAATAAAAATTATAATGAAAAGAAAAAAAGCCAGGATTAGTTCATGTCACAGCTGTGATTGCATCCCAGGTATTTTCACAGTTTAAATCATTCCTGGCAGCCACTTTTCAGCTCAGTGTTGATTCACAGAGGTGAGGTTTAGTGTAGGGTATTATGTTACGCAACCTTGTTGCAACTTTCCTCTAAAAAACATTCTGGCACATTAAGACTGATTTACTGGTTAGCTGTTCTTTCCAGTGCTTGTTATTAAGACATGTCTGGCAAGCCTTCAGTCCTTCACCGCATATCTTCAATGGCAATCGTTATCAATTTTCTCAATGAACAGAATCCAGGATTAAAGAGGCTGCTATACCTTGTTTCCATTTGCAGTACTGACCGTCAATCTGAGCTGATCCGGGTTGTCCCACATTCCCCCTGAACCCCCATTGATAGTCTCCCCGACTTGAAGGAAAACTATCCATGGAATGTGAGTTTTCGGCAGATATTGGCGGTTCTTACCCAGCAAACCTTGCGGTTAAGGTCGCAATAATGTGTATACAAAACCAAAAGTATGGACGCTATTGCTTCACTTCTCAAAAAATGCTACAAGAATATTAAAACACAGAGAAACTGTCTCACCCTGAATGTGTATTAAACGTTTCCGGACACTCGTCACATGACTTGTCAGGGTTGTGACGTAATTCCACCCACGCTGCTTTGGCCCGCTTTGGGAAAGCACACAAAAAAATCAGGGGCAAGTGAGATTGGCAGCAGGGTTTTGAACTGGGTTGAGTGGTGCATGAAAACGAGGTACTAGAGCAGCAGTGCAGTGCAGGAGAGGTAGGGTTTGTGTCACTCTCAATCTGAAATAAAAAACTCCTCTTGTTGTAGAACTATATAATAGTGACATACGTGGAGAGTTTTGTTTTCTTGATTGTTTCCTTTCGCTCAAATTGTACTCGCCTGTGAGACATTTGCTAGGTGTATCTCCAAAGAGAAAAGGTGTATCTGTGTAACTCATTTCTCATGATGTAGATTCCAGCATACTTAAGTCAAAAATGAGATATTTACTATGGAAGTTGCTTCACCATTACTGGAACTACAACAGGATGTGTTTGAAACTTGCTGATTGACACTTTCATATTGTTTCCATGTGTATCGACTCCTATGTAGGTGCACTTGCACATTTCTAGGTAATTTTGAGATGTGAAAAATATTAAAACAGAGATGGAAATAAGTCTCCTATTGCATAGCAGTTTGATCCTGAGCTTGTTATGCACGGGGGCTGATCAAGCACATATTAAAACCTGAATTGGATGAAACTGCTATGCAATAGGAGTTTTTATCTCCATCCCAATTAAAATATGAAAAGAGTACTTTCACAATAAATCTTTCATTTTTGGTTCATTTTATAGACCCTCATCCTTTTAACCCTACTAACCCATCCACTACTTACTCACATTGAAGATTTGTTGAGCTTGCCGTTAGTTTTAAATCAATGTGTGTGTGTGTGTGTGTGTGTGTGTGTGTGTGTGCCTGAATCTATTAAGAATGTATGGCCATTACCATCATCAAAGTAGCTCTGTATTCTACAGTACAGTTCACATGGGAGTGTTCCTGTAAGTTAGTAAACTTTTGGCCTAGAACACAAACTATATTAGACTGTACATTCTGAAAGTGCTCAGTACCATGTAAGTTGTTAACCCTATTGTCTAACACTGATGAAACAAAACAATCTAACCCTAACACTGTTCAGCGTCCTCGTTTCGATCCTCTTGTCTGAGTTTGGTGGCGGGTAGCTGGTTGCCTGATGTTGATTGGCAGTGCCTTGACTTCACCCTCCACTGCCTACAAACCCTTGTTGTAAATGACCGTCTTGTCATTGGTTGCCGTGGCGATCTCAGGCTCCAGTTTGGACACCTCAATCTGTTCAATGAGAAGAGACCACTGCTTAGTGATACTGTAATCTTGCTGTTATATCTTATTAATTATTATTTGTATTAATTAGTTATTTAGCAGACACTTTTAGCCAAAAAAAAACTTAGACACTAGGAGTGAACGAGTATGAATCAACAGCTGCTGCAGAGTCACTTACAATAGGACCTCAGTTTTACATCTCATCCAAAGGACAGAGCACAAGGAGGTTAAGAGAGTGAGTCAGTGGCCAAGTTGGGATTTGAACCAGGAACCTCCTGGTAGCAAGCTCTTTTCTTTAACCACTGGATCAACAAGCCTGCTTTAGCACCAGAGTCCTGTCCAGGTTTTATAGGTACCATTAAATAATTGACTCATTAGGACCCAGTGGACCAGAATTGTGAAGCCCTGCCCTGATGAAGGACTAGGGTAGAACAAGATCCTGGGCGAGAGCGGACGAGAAGATCTGAAGACCTGGTCAAACTGCAACTGTCTGCAGCACACACACACAAAACAAAAATAAATCGATAAGTACCTGACGCAATATTTAAATGTTATGGATTTTAGATTCTGCACCACTGAAAAGTATTGCGGTAGGGTTAGGGTTAGGGTTATATTCTGCTTGCCCAACTCTGATTTATCAACAATATATTTTAAGATAAGTGTGTACATTTTGATTACTGATCAGGTTAAGTTCTTTGTCAGTGCAGAAAAGACAGGGGAAAAACAAATCTGCCTGTTTTTGTATATCATGTATCAACTGACATCTGTAACAGATACAGCATTCTACTGCTCTTTGGACGACTGTTCCTATTGTCAGGGTTACAAGCCAGTAATTTGGGGGCTGAGTGTTGCTATGTATGGTCCACAGGGGTGCTTTTAATTTTTGAAAAGTCACCAGGATCTGACGACTGAAACGATGCAGAACAACATTTTATATCTGTACGAAACACCATGGCTGGAAATGACTGGTACATAATGTAATGAGGGGGTGGCCAGCAGATTTCACATGTCTGCCGTGCCTGCCTTCTGATGATGAGATGACTCACCATTGTGCACTGTAGAATGAGTTGTGATGAAGGCCTATGCCCCTCTTTGATAAATATACCATGGAATCGGGTGGAGAAGGTCCCAGTGATGCCCAGGTGAATCACATCTCCATGCACCCAGCAAGCAGGAGTGTCAGCGGGTGGAGAAGGTCCCAGTGATGCCCAGGTGAATTACATCTCCATGCACCCAGCAAGCAGGAGTGTCAGCGGGTGGAGAAGGTCCCAGTGATGCCCAGGTGAATCACATCTTCACAAACCCAGCAAGCAGGAGTGTCAGCGGGTGGAGAAGGTCCCAGTGATGCCCAGGTGAATCACATCTCCACAAACCCAGCAAGCAGGAGTGTCAGAGGGTGGAGAAGGTCCCAGTGATGCCCAGGTGAATCACATCTCCACAAACCCAGCAAGCAGGAGTGTCAGAGGGTGGAGAAGGTCCCAGTGATGCCCAGGTGAATCACATCTCCACAAACCCAGCAAGCAGGAGTGTCAGAGGGTGGAGAAGGTCCCAGTGATGCCCAGGTGAATTACATCTCCACGCACCCAGCAAGCAGGAGTGTCAGAGGGTGGAGAAGGTCCCAGTGATGCCCAGGTGAATTACATCTCCACGCACCCAGCAAGCAGGAGTGTCAGAGGGTGGAGAAGGTCCCAGTGATGCCCAGGTGAATCACATCTCCACAAACCCAGCAAGCAGGAGTGTCAGAGGGTGGAGAAGGTCCCGGTGATGCCCAGGTGAATCACATCTCCACAAACCCAGCAAGCAGGAGTGTCAGCAGGTGGAGAAGGTCCCAGTGATGCCCAGGTGAATCACATCTCCACAAACCCAGCAAGCAGGAGTGTCAGAGGGTGGAGAAGGTCCCGGTGATGTCCAGGTGAATCACATCTCCACAAACCCAGCAAGCAGGAGTGTCAGCGGGTGGAGAAGGTCCCAGTGATGCCCAGGTGAATCACATCTCCACAAACCCAGCAAGCAGGAGTGTCAGCGGGTGGAGAAGGTCCCGGTGATGCCCAGGTGAATCACATCTCCACAAACCCAGCAAGCAGGAGTGTCCGTGGGTACAGAAGGCCTGGATGATGCCCAGGTGAATTCAAACATTCGATTCCAAGACCATGAAGTGATGAAGTGAGCTATCTTCCCACTCAGCCACCAACAGCATGTGCTTGTGATTTAGTTGGGCCAAGCAGCCCATGCCTGAGTCACTTAGGAATGGAGCCAGGTGCTAATTAATAATCTCACTTTGCTCTACAGCTTTTCAGAATATTTTCTTGTGCATGTAGCTCTGGGATTACCACGTGAGTCAGTTTATACTGTTTAAACTCCTATACAAGTTTACACAAAGCATGGAGAAACCTCATTACTACCGTGCAAATTTACCCTGGTAAACTTTTATAAGGGAATTACCAGCAAAACCATTTTTAATCCTACTTTTTAAATTGAGAATGGGCCTCTTAGGTGTGGGCATGTGGTATGCAGTACAAGAGTAATTGTAAACTAAAGTCTTTCTTTCTCTTTCATTCTTTCAGAACAATTCCAGAGAGACAGAAGCTTTATTGATATGGAAAACAGAATTGATAAACACTGTACAAAATACCTGCTTACATGAGAATCAGATTATTGACCATTCAAACACAGTTAAACACAGACAGGTATAACTTGTTTTGCTGTTCTTTGCTAGCGGCAAGAACTTTACATGTCAAGTTAAAGAATTTGTATTGTGAAGAGTCGTTTCTTATAACACTATCAGAGACAGCGTACACAATCACTGCCTATGAAAAACATAAAATCATGTATGAGAAATTAATCTATCACTGTATAGGGTTTGTGAAAATTCTGTGTACAGATGTCATTCCGTATATGGAACATACAACACAGAGGTCACCTCGCCCAAACTGCAGTAAGAGACATCATACACATGCCATATCTACTTCTAACTGAAATCCATCATTTAGATGACCAGATCCAACCTGTCAGTACATTTTAAACCCTGTTTCATGCACCTCATTGCAACATTAAGAAAGTTAGCATCATTTTGTCTGTGGGACACATATGTCCCTTGCACCCTAAAGGGTTAAGCTGCAGCACAGCCTGTAAATTTGCATTCGTAACCCTTATTCGTAGGGGGGTGCACCTGTATTTGAACCCAGAACTCAGGTATGTAAACACACTGGAACTGGAAGCTAACACAGTTTATTTCCTGTACAGAGTAAGCATAAATACGGGGCACTGTAGCTTTAAGTTTCTGCTGTGGTTCTGGAACTCAGGCATATTATTTTTGCTATACTAACAGATGGCATGGGGGGGGGGGGGGGAGGGGGGGGGGGGGGGGGGGGGGGGTAGTTCTTAATAACTTCGTGAGGTATCATGAATACATAAAAATAAAAAAATAAAATGCTAAAGCTGCTGCCGGTGCATTCGGGGGTATAGAGCTTTGTGACATTCCGAGTGGCACATATGTTTGGTTTTGTCACCATATGGTAGCCCAAGCTATTTACAGTAATAATGAAATGCTAATCATCTTTTAAACCTCCCTAAAATGTTTTGTGGCTCTAATCACCACTTCAAATAGCTCGGCGACAGAATGAAACAACAACAACACAGAGAGAAGCAGAGGCTGTCGAGGTGATGATGCAGGTGTGGTGAGAAGAGAAGAAAAAATTAAGAGAAAACTTCCATTTAAACATGTGAGCAGTTCCTTGCATTGTGCTATCCTGAACAGATGTGGGGTGTGTGTGTGTGTGTGTTGCTTGTGTGTATGTGTTGCTTGGTGTGTGTGTGTGTGTGTGTGTGTGTGTGTGTGTGTTCAGCTGCCCTGTTTCAAATTATTTTCTTTCTTTCTGTCGCAGTTAACCCTTTCCCTCTCCATGATGGCTTTTGACTTGTCAGGTAATACAAATAATGACCCACGAGCTTAAAACAAAAGAAGCAATGCATTGTTTTAAACACTTCAGCTCTCTTTTGCCATTACACTTTATCTATAATGGAACATTTTCTTACCAAAAGCTTGAGCACACACTGGCAATCAACACTATGGTCTCACCCACATTGAAACAGAATGAGTGGGGAATAGACATTGATTCCCCCTTCGTCCCTCTCAGACCCCTTACGTACTAATATCGTGGTATCCCTGAGTCGCTTACAGTCACTTGTGTGACATACGTCAGGTGCCCCCATTATATAATCGCTAAAAAGCAATGTGAATGTCTGTGCATAAAATTATATTTACTCCTGCAAATCTTTCAGACAAAGCAATTCATATAGAAATAACAGTTATCCATATCTGGGATGCAATCATTGGGCTTAGTTGTGGCCCTGCCTATTTTAGTGATTTACTTGCATTCTACAACCTTGACTGGACTTGGAGATCAGCCAGCAATGGTCTGCTAGTTATTCAGAGAACCTGAATAAAAAGCTATCACACTAGACAAGGCATTCAGCTATTGTTCCCTCTTACCTCTGGTATTTTTAAGTGTAGACTTTGCCCGATTTAAAAAATGAAAGCACTGAGGTATGTGCAGACGGGAATGCTACATTCAGAAAAGACGTGGTATCTAGATGATGGTAAAGTTCCTCAGAACATGCCACAGCAGTGTCTGCCTCGGGGCTGTACACCGACTTGTTAGTGAGACAGACACTCCCAACAGCAGGGCTGGGGACAGCAGTGACTGGCAGCACTGTACATGGAGGCCAGGCATCTGCCTTCACTGCACGCTGCACACACTCTGTCCAAAAGATAAAAAACAGTGTTAAAATCTCCATGGGAGCCTCTCGCCCCCCCTTGTAATCTCCAGCTGGGTCAATTATTTTGTCGCTAACAAAGAACCGGTTTTCTTCTGACAAATGCTGTATATTTCTCTGCCCAGAAAGTGTCTTGGCAGTTAAAAAAGTGTCTTGAAGCAAGACACTGTGCTGCAGTGGGATAATTGCAGAAGCTCATACAGTTTACTATTGTGTGGCACGGCAAATTCAAACACTCAAACAATGCCACATGCTACAGTAGTTTAGAACTTCACTTTATCCAAATGGATCATACATGCAATGAGAAAATTCAGCCTGGTTAGGGATGAAACAATCACCATTACCACATCACTTGCTTTTACTCACACAATGATCGATACTCGTGTTTCTGACAGTCAGTCATTTCAATCTAAAAAGGATCAGCACCACTGCTACGGAGATGCTATGTTCTCCCATCATCTTGGGAAACACATTCCATTAAGTGTCTCTAATATCTGTGTGTTTACAGAGTAGTTACATGTGTACTTACACACAATTACAATGTTACTATGCATAGTTACAATGTCCTTAACATGTACATCTTTTTGCACTATATATGCTAGTACACAATTGTATCACAGTTAGGTTTTATATATTAAGCATATTATAATTATGTAAATACACATGTATTTACTAAGTAACTACTATGTAAATACACAGTCATTAGAGACACTTCATGTCAAGTGTTACCTCTTCTTGTATTCAATAGATTTGTCTGTAAAGAAATTCAGGGTTGTAAATACATTCCACTCAGTGGCCAAGGGAAAATTACATAACAGTAAATCAGTCCACCTGTTTTTTGGAGAGAGCAGTGGTAGAGTGTTACCTTACAAAGCCAGTGTGCAAAAAAAAAAAAAAAAAAAAAAAAAAAAAAAAAAAAAAAAAAAAAAAAAAAAAAACGATATGCGAGAGACAAAGAATTAGTAAGAATGAATGGAAGTTATCATGGATTGCATCATTTCCGTGAAATGTACATATATACAGTGCCTTGCAAAAGTATTCAGACCCCTGACCAATTCTCTCATATTACTGAATTACAAATGGTACATTGAAATTTCGTTCTGTTCGATATTTTATTTTAAAACACTTAAACTCAAAATCAATTATTGTAAGGTGACATTGGTTTTATGTTGGGAAATATTGTTAAGAAAAATAAAAAACTGTAAAACTGTATTCAACCCCCACACATTAATATTTCGTAGAACCACCTTTCGCTGCAATAACAGCTTTAAGTCTTTTGGGGTAAGTATGTACCAGCTTTGCACACAGTGTCGGAGTGATTTTGGCCCGTTCTTCTTGGCAGATTTGCTCCAGGTTGTTCAGGTTGGTTGGACGACGCTTGTGGACCGCAATTTTCAAATAGTGCCACAGATTCTCAATGGGATTGAGATCAGGACTTTGACTGGGCCACTGTAGGACATTCACCTTTTTGTTCTTGAGCCATTCCAATGTTGCTTTGGCCTTGTGCTTGGGATCATTGTCCTGCTGAAAGGTAAATTTCCTCCCAAGCTTCAGTTTTTTAGCAGACCGAAGCAGATTCTCTTGCAGTATCTTCCTGCATTTTGCTCCATCCATTCTTACTTCAATTGTAACAAGATGCCCAGTCCCTGCTGATGAGAAGCATCCCCACAGCATGATGCTGCCACCACCATACTTTACTGTAGGGATGGTGTGTCTTGAGGCATGGGCAGTGTTAGGTTTGCGCCACACATAGCGCTTTGAGTTTTGGCCAAAAAGCTCTATCTTGGTCTCATCTGACCACAAAACCTTTTCCCACATCACAGCTGGGTCACTCTCATGCTTTCGGGCAAACTCCAGACGTGCTTTCAGATGGTACTTTTTGAGTAATGGCTTCTTTCTTGCCACCCTCCCATAAAGGTCAGTGTTATGCAGAGCTCTTGATATGGTTGACTGGTGCACCATCACTCCACTCCCAGCCACTGAACTCTGTAGCTCCTTCAAAGTGATTGTTGGCCTCTCTGTGGCTTCTCTCACAAGTCTCCTTCTTGTTTGAGCGTTGAGTTTTGAGGAACAGCCTTTTCTTGGCAGAGCCTGGGTGGTGTGATGCAGCTTCCACTTCCTGATTATTGATCCAACTGTGCTCAATGGGACATCCAAACACTTGGATATTATTTTGTACCCTTTCCCTAATCTATGCATTTGTATTACTTTATCTCTAACTTATGTAGAATGCTCTTTGATCTTCATTTTCCTTCAGATTCACAGTCTTACCAATGATCCTTCAACAGTGGGTTTTTATCCAGAAAATGTGACAGCAACTTTTATGGTTCACAGGTGGAGGCCAATGGTAAGGTAACTGTGTCCTCGTTAGGGCAATTTCTTTCATTGGTGCAAACTGGGAGCTTCCACAGCACAGGGGTTGAATACTTATGCGAGCAAGATATTTCAGTTTTTAATTTTTCTTAAAAATATTTCCCAACATAAAACCAATGTCACCTTACAATAACTGATTCTGAGTTTCAGTGTTTTAAAATAAAATATCAAACAGAATGAAATTTCAATGTACCGTTTGTAATTCGGTAATATGAGAGAATTGGTCAGTGATCTGAATACTTTTGCAAGCCACTGTGTGTGTGTGTGTGTGTGTGTGTGTGTGTCTGTGTGTGTGTGTGTGTGTGTGTGTGTGTGTGTGTGTGTGTGTGTGTGTCTGTGTGTGTGTGTGTGTGCGTGTATATATCTCGTATAAGGTATTTAAACCCAGCAAGTTTTTCCCCAGTTGACACACTCTGTTACACTGTATTAGGAACCTGGCAGCTGGTTCGGTTTGCTTCCGGTAAATGATTGAACGCACACTGCAGAGAGCTGCATGATTTCTTTAAAACGTCTTCAACCAAAAAGACACCAGCTTCATCGCAGATCTCAAGTATTTCCTCTAAAGATTGCTCTGTCCAGTACAAGAAGGGCACGTTTCACATATCTGTCGCTATTTTTACAATTAATTATGTTTTTATTTTGTTGCTAATTCACTGATGGTGAAAATAGAATGTCTTCAAAAGGTGAAAACAAAAAAAGGATTCCATAAATTTAGCATTTTCTGTTTTTCAGGTTAGCATTTAAAGATTTAGGAATATCTGGTGTATAATAATCCATTTTGTATGTTTCAACACAATTTTTTCTGCTTTAATAAATATTATGTTTAAATCGCGAAATACCTATCTTTAGACCAAGCAATGCTGTGAAGGAATACTTTTTTCTTTTTTTACCGTGAACAAACACAGCCCTAGCTACAACTAAAGGGTGCGCATAGTGCACTTGGAGTCTGAAGTCTGCCTCAATTATTTAACATCCTTGTCTTAGACAGCCCTACAAACCCGAAAAAAATCTATATACTATTGGACCACGCTGCAAATAGAACACAGACGTGTCTTGTCTAGTGATTTGAACCACTACAGCACAGGCATGAAGAATCTATTTCAATAAAGGAGAGCTGTCCTTATTGTTTCCATCAGGGTAGTTGGGAGTGGAAATAAGGAGTGTTCTCCAGTAGGGTTAACACTAGTGTCTGTTCCTCCTGAACACAGCAGTAAACATGAATACAAAAGCACCTGTCAAGCAATCCCCCACTATCAACACTCTTTGAGAGTCAATCAGATCTGCAATCTTGCCCAGAGTGACTGAAATTGAAATTCAGATCTGATCACAAGTTGCACTGCTGTTTCTTTTTTTCAACTTTTAGAATCAAAATGTTTCTGTTTTTTCCCCATATTATTACCTGCAGTGTTGTGATCGGAGAGTGTAAATGAATCTTGATTGGGGGTGTAAATTACTTTTGTTTCATCAAGTCATGACAACAACACAAAGCCATCTGCACACACCTCCAAGTGCCGTAGTGTTTGTGCACGGTGCATGTGTCGTGTTATTTTCTGCTTCTGTTCCTTTGTGCGTGTTGGATTGCAAAGCCCTTCAAAAAAAAGGGGTGGGGTGGGGGGGGGGGGGGGGGGGGGTCTGTTAGTCTGTTAACAGAAATCATTTTGAATACCACAACAATACAAGAGCTTTAATGAAACATTGCCTGAGCCAGGTCTTTCCGCTGACCAGACTCGCTCAGAACAAGAAGCTTGTGAGTAATCACTACAAGTCAATGTCAGTGACATACAGTACATGCCTCGCCACACTGTAAATACATCATTTAGCACTATCAGTATCAAGAAAATGTCAATTATTTGGAGCTAAATCCATCGAAAAATGTGATATACAGACAGACAAACGGTCCATATACTTTCTAGTTCTGTGACTCTTGATAACTTGTCCTTATCAAGTTTCACGTCGCCTTTCATGTCCAGACACTCTAGAGGGGGACCTCTCCCATTCTCACCATTTTTTGGTTACTTTCATATAACCTACAACCTTGTCCTGGTGCAGATTGTTGGTGATTGAATTGTCGCTCAATGTTAACCTTTGTCTTGCAAATGGCATTGTATTTGTACATATTGTATTGTGTCGCCTAGTCAACCATCCCCCCACCGGGGAATGGAACAAGGACAGTATTATTATTTAAGATATACAATTTGTCAGGATAACACCCTCCCCGTCCCTTACTACAGAATTGTAAGAAAAAATCCAGGAAAAAAGTGTCTTTTTTGCCCAGACATTACTAACCCTAATGAAGTTTCATTTTCTCTTGCACACGTCTTTAACACAATTGGTTTCTGGATCTTGCCGGCCTTGCAGGGGGCTGGGGGAAATGTGTGGAGGGAGGCAGTGCAGACCTTCTCTCTCTCTCTCTTTGCTTTCCTGTTTGTGGAGGAACGAACAAATCACCCGGCTGCCTCACTCTCCACGGGACAGCGTGAGGGCGAGAACGGAATGGCCACAGGGTAAGGAGACGTAGGAAGAGAGAAAGAGAGAAGGGGGCTTGCCAAGTGTCTCAGAGTCATCAGGAAATGCTTGGCGGGCGCGTCAAAAAATGCCTCCAATTACTACGTGGTGAATTTGTCAACAGCTGGCACAGGTACAGCAGACAAAGGAAGTGTGGGGGGGGGGGGGGGGGGGGGGGGATTAATCACCTGGCAGCTGAATTTGTTTCGCTTTTTTTTTTTTCTTGTTTCACTAAGAAACAGCGTGAATGCTGGCACTCAGAAGCGGCATGTACGGTACAGGAGTTCGTACACTTTCAAAGGAGGTGTTGACCTAGTGATTTATCAACTCTGTGTGTGTTGATAAGAAGACCCACTTTTTACAGCAGACCCCCTCCTCCTTTCTAAATGTTATGGGTTGTGAAGAGAGATTGTACACTGAAATCTGTACCTGGTAATCAAATCTATTTTCACTCAAAGGCACTGCAGTTCAATGCGGCTTATTTTGACCTGCATCAAAGTGAATAAACACGTCTCTGCCATTTTAAAGTCTTCACGTTGTTTCCCTATTGAGCGCAGAACTGATCTTAAAGGTTTACTCGTAACGATGAGATGATCCTAATGGTCTGATTTCCCCTTATGATCCAGGTTGCCTCATGAGGTCTCTAGATACAGGTTTACCTGCTGACCCGAGACACAAGTTTGAGTTATGTAATGGTACAGGCATTTTCCATTTAGTAGCATTCATTGCAGTCCTTCCATATTTTTTAAACTAGGCTTGGAAATGTGGCCTTAAAACATCTAAATGATTGATATTTTTCATGTTCCGATCAGCAGATTTGCTGTCAGTCAGGTCTGTAGAAAGCTGAATGGGTATTACGTTTATTTAAAAACATTTTGTATGGGTAATATAATCTGGAAACGATGGCTGGGTCGAAATAGGGAGACTGGAACCGAAAATCAGGGCGCCACAGACATGACACAACGGCTCAGGTCACAAAGTTTCTTGTCGTTTTTGGGGGCCCCTCTCAGCACTGCACACATGTAGCATCAATTGTCAGGATCATGACAATGCAAATCAGAATGGCCAGCAGCCACCTTATACGCATTTGAAATAAGCATGACCTGAAGTACAGTCCACGTACAGTAAACATGAAAGCCCTAATTAACAGTCATGCGGTGAGGATGTGAACGTGATACAGTCCGAATCCTCTCCCAGGTCCTGTAGATCGTGCTTTGCAGTTTAGGGATTAAACTGAACCCCTGCAACCTTTAGACCCACAGAGAGATTATTTTACTGTTTCACTCAGAAACAGAGGACTAAGAACGTGACAATATTTCCCATTCTCCCTTGCAAATCTATTTGAATAACGTAGACACAGCCAGTTGGAGTCAAAGAGAAGTATTTTGAAAGATTAATCATGCCTGATGTGAAGCCGTTTTGAAATTGCAGGGCCCGTTTGCAAAACGTTTTTGTAAATGTACTCCTGCTTGTTTTACAAAACTGGAACCAAAACCAACAAGCCGTTATTTCTGCAGAAAGCTTGTACGAGTAGGACTAACCTTCAGACCAGCAAACATAATGCATGGATGTGTGTGTGTGTGAAAGTGTGTTCAATACTAAAGTAACCACATCTGGATATAACACCTATTCCTGTCGGACTGCTTTAACCCATTAAGAGCCATTGTCATCATTTGAGGGCTTACTTTGTATTTAAGCATTTTTAACTGGCATCATCTGCTTGTTCCTTTTATTTCTTCTTTAACTATATATACTATATATTGTTATATTAATTGCTATGTTAACTATATTGTGATATTAACTATACTATTATTATATTAAATATATTGTTATGATAATTTACTCTGTTTTTGTTAACAGCAACTAAACGTAACTGTTAATGCTGCAAATACAGCCCTCACTATAAACAGGAAAAATAAATAAACTGAAGCCTAAAAATAATGAGTTTCTTAGTGTTTTCCTACCCAGTGATGATAAAGTTCCATTTTTTAAGTGCTGAGCTTCACAGCCTGAGTGAGATTTCACTGCTCTGATTATGGCATGTCTAACTTAACTCTCCTCAAAATAGGACACAGTCATTTGCAGCCAAAACTAAGGTTGCAATTCCACCATAACTTCCCTCAGCACTTAGGCAACTTAAATAACCTAGAGAAGATCTGAAACATACCTGATGTGAGATTCATTGACTTTTGTACAGGAAAGTGAAAAAAGGGGGAATAAAAGGGGGCTACAGTACCACCTTGTAGACCCCCCCCCCCAGCAGTGTTGCAGTTACTCATGTGGCCCGTGCACTGGACTGGCTCCGTGTGTACGTCTGTGTGTGTAAATCTGCACCACTTTACCTCTGACATCTGAGGGAAGAGGCTGATGGCGAGAGGCAGAGCGAGTCCGAAGGTGGCGAGGCACACAAGGCTGTGTACCGGAAGGACCAGCCTCCTCCGGGACTGGAGCAGAGGCAACCTGGAACACAAAATAAAAAACAAACGCTGAGGGACGGCTTTGTGCATTCCTGTCAGCCCTAATCGTAGAATACCTAGTGTCACAGTGATGAAACAGTCCGAGATTAGTGCTCTCAAATGTGTACTTCTGAAAGAAACAAACAATTGTACAGATGTATTTGTTTAACATGACATCTGGTACTACACTAGGTTAAAGAAATTTGTTTGCAACTGTTGTTTTCAGACAGTTATCATTGGACACTTTACCTGGATGGTGACATTTTCCCCACCCCTTCAAAACGGCTTATTTCCTATCATTAACCAACCAGTTGCTTCCTGTATTGACTGACATATGTTCAGTAAAAAGATTACCTGACAGTAAGGCATAGAAACTGGGAACTTTCTGTAATCCAAAGTAGTACCAGATATTGACTTTATGGAATTAAAATACATTTTTGCTATAACATTCATCATGTTTATTTTCAAAACTGTGTAGCTAAAGGAAGTTTGAAACAGGCAATTCATTATGTCGTTAACCGCCATCATTTTAACTGACAGTAGAACAGAGATCTAGCTGAGCTATGGTGTTATAGTAAGAGACTCCTCACCACCCTTCCTAAACCCCTTTTTAATTCTAAAAATACTCCATCCCTAATTACTGCCCACTTGTGCCCAGCAATCCTCCTGCCAAAGAGTGGCCCGCTTGCATCTAATCACCAGCACAGCGTGGTGTGCAATCTCAGCGTGGTTTAAACCAGGCCCAGTCTGCCTGCCACGCTTCAACAGCCTAATTAAGCAGAGTTATGTCTTGATTAAGAAGCTAATTAACACATGGGGTGTAATATCTTAATTGGGAACTACTTTTTCAAAAGCAAGAGAAAAAAAACCCTTTGGTATAAAGGTTAGGTATGAGGTCCCAGTCGTGATGGTATTAATATACTCTGGCGTGTGTCAGCTGCAGCTCAGGATGGGCCAGCAGATAACCAATGCAAACTGCTATAGTTTCACAGGCTGTTTTGGCTCCAGTGCAAAATTGGGATCACTTTTTCCAAATGACAAACCTACTGCACTGCACAAATAATTAAAGAACTAAAACCAAAAGACACCACCTAAATAATTCATAATCAACATCTAAAAACAACAGCAACAGCGCTTTTTCTATCAGGGCACCTCAAAGTACATAAGGCAAAATTACAATAAAAACAAACCTAGAACAATAGAACATTATACTACTCCTAAGCAGTTACTGAGGTCAAATTATAAAAAAAAAAAGGTCAAGTTAATTTGGAAGGATTTAACATTTTTTTTAGTCCCTGTTAGGAGCTGCGTTTCAGATTTTCGACGCATACTTTGAAAAGGCAAGCGCTCCCTGGGTCTAACTCTATGCTCCAACGACACTGGAATCTGGAGACTGCACGGCATATCTAGCAACGTATGGGAAAAGCAGTGTTGAAATATGTAATGTCTTAAAAACGAACCTTACATCTCAGTAGAAACCAATGAAGAGATTTTTTTTTGGTCCTATTTACAAAACTTTAAGGACTGTTTTTAAACATGATATTCAGTTAAACAGTGCTCTGGGAAATGAGAATAAACATTTTTTTATCAACTTCAAACGTAACGTCTTTAAAAAAATAAAATAAACATTCTTGTACATGCATTGATGAGGCATTTGTCATTTTTACAGAGGTTTTCAAAACTGCCAAATATGAGAATTCATTTTAAAAAGCATTTCTACAGCTCATACCAATACTACTACGACTTCTACTACTATCACAAGTACTACTACCACCAATAACACAAACAGCTTGGAAGCGCCTCATACTACTCTAATTCTGGAAGCTGCTATCCAGCTGGACAGCATAGGCCACCTCTCATCACTCTCATCTATCTTTGAGGGTAAACACATTCATCACGCTCCACTGAAAGCAATTGAGAGTGAATGGGCCGAGGAAAGGAGTGTGATGTAGTCACCTGAAACGGCCCAGCCTGCAATGTTCAGTTTTTATTCATGAGGACACAGGAGGAGACGTATTTTCTAACTCCTAATTTCCCAAAAGGCATCAGTTTTACAGACTAAACGACTTTAGGACTTGAATTAGAGACATTTTAA